>NW_028321210.1:0-48700 GCF_062004578.1 Staurois parvus
TCCATTCCAGCAAAAAGTGTATCTGCAGAGAGCTCCGCTATTTCTGACAGTTCTCTGACAGTTCCTTCACATTTACAGCGGTTGAAACATTGTATCTATTTGTTTCCGAATAAAAACATCTGTATCCTAAATGGAAACAAATAGATACAATGTTTCAACCGCTGTAAATGTGAAGGAACTGTCAGAGAACTGTCAGAAATAGCGGAGCTCTCTGCAGGGACACTTTTTGCCGGCTGTAGAAGGGATGAAAATCGGCCGATCGGGAAAAATTTGATTCATGCATCCGAAGTTTGCTAATTTTCGGATTCGGTGCGAATCGAATTTTTCCTAATATTCGAAATGAATTCCACTTCGCCAAGTTCGATTCGCTCATCTCTAGCTATAACTTCACACAAACCAATCAATATACACTTATTGGGATTTTTTTCACCAAAAACATGGAGCAGAATACATTTTGGTCTAAATTTATAACCAACTTTGAGTTTACTATATATTTTTCATAGCTGAAAGTAAAAAAAAATAGTTTTTCTTCAAAATATTTGGCCTTTTTTTGTTTATAGCGTGAAAAATAAAAAGCGCACAGGTAATCAAATACCACCGAAAGAAAGCTCTATTTGTGTGAAAAAAAGGACGTAAATTTCGTTTGGGTGCAGCGTTGCATGACCGTGCAATTATCAGTTGAATTAGTGCAGCGCCGAGTAGCAAAAAGAGGCGTGGTCATTAAGGGGGGTAAATCCTCGGGGGGGGGGAGGGGTTAAACACGTTTTCTTGGGAATCCCTGGAGTCCCTATTGTATTTTTTCCTTTTCCTAATTTTCTGATCCCTTTCAGCTCCCTCTAGATGGGTCCTAAGCCTGTTGGGTTCAATATTCTCCTCTTCCAAGCCTTTGGAGGGTTTTAGTTTCTCTCGGATTTTATTATTCTCCTCCTCTAGGTGACTAATCAGATCTAGACCCTTATTGTTCTAGAACCGGAACCCATCTTTGCTGCTATTCACATCCTCATTTTCTGGAGGGACATCTCATCTGAGGGATCTATAGATGTATCCCAAAGAGTTTGCACCTCTGAAGAGGCTGAATTGTGTGAGTTCCTGTTGGGTCCTCATTGTCCTCATCGATGGGAAATGCATCATCTGATAGAACCGTCCTCAGTGATCGGACTTCAGAGAATCCATTATACGTTTGGGATTAATGTCATCGCAATAGAAAGCGGCTCAGATAATAAAGTAGCAAAGAATGGCAAATAGAAACAAAGAAAATCAGTGACGTCATGCCGCCGGATCGCGGAGGTCTGGCGGCCATCTTGACACGCTGACTGGTCAGTAACATTGGCAGCACAGGCTACTGTTTACCTGATTTTCTACAGAGCTTTCTAGCGACCTGATCGCTTCTCACTTTTTACCAGATTTTACTCGGATGAATGACGTGTGTGCGCCACTCTTACCCTCCATTCATTTCTTCAACAAATTACAAGTCTACTACACTAGGGGATCCCCTATTTTATGCTCCACCATGAGGACAAACCCCCAGGATCCAGGTCTCATCCAGCCCGGAGGAAGGATTGTCTTCCATATGACCAGACCTGATCATAGGAGAGGGACTGTTAGGAATGGACTTGCCAGTAATGGTGGGACTCACCTGCCTTGTGGGCTGCAGTACCAGGGCTGGCCAGTGGGTGCTCCCAGCAATCAGAGACTCAACCCTGCAGCCAGCCAAACACCTGAAACTGCTTATGCAGGTGTATTTAAGTGATGGCCAGACCTGCAGTCTTTGCCTTGGTGTGTGTGTTTTTCCTGGGCCCTGTATCTTGTAATCCTGCATTCTTGTTCCTGTTCCCGTGTTCCTGCTAGTACGTTTCCTTGTTGCCAAACTCTGCCTGTTCTGATTACGCTGACCCTCTCCTGTTCTGACCCCGGCTCGTTCCTGACCATCCCTCTGCCTGACCCTCTGTACCACGCTGCCCGCTACCTGCTGAACCTGGCTTGTGACCCCGACCATTCTCCGCTTGCTCCCCCTGTACCTACCTGCCCGATTGATATTGACCCGGCCTGCCTGACGACGCTTGCATTGTATGTACTGTTATCTGTGGGTGGTTGGTTGGTTTGTTTGCACTGTGTTATGTTTAGTATTGCACTGCGTTTATGTTTGTATTGTTAGTGTTAATAAATTACATTGTTTATAACATATCTGAAGTCTGCGTTTCCCTGCGTCAGTCACATACCTCTGGTCATACCCCGGAGCCCTGACAGGGACCTCTGATTGACATCCCCTAAACACCCCTACCATCAGAGGGAGAGAATCCCAGACCAGGTTCCGTACCATCAGAGGGAGAGAATCCCAGACCAGGTTCCGTACCATCAGAGGGAGAGAATCCCAGACCAGGTTCCGTACCATCAGAGGGAGAGAATCCCAGACCAGGTTCCATACATCAGAGAGAGAGAATCCCAGACCAGGTTCCGTACCATCAGAGAGAGAGAATCCCAGACCAGGTTCCGTACCATCAGAGGGAGAGAATCCCAGACCAGGTTCCGTACCATCAGAGGGAGAGAATCCCAGACCAGGTTCCGTACCATCAGAGGGAGAGAATCCCAGACCAGGTTCCGTACCATCAGAGGGAGAGAATCCCAGACCAGGTTCCGTACCATCAGAGGGAGAGAATCCCAGACCAGGTTCCGTACCATCAGAGGGAGAGAATCCCAGACCAGGTTCCGTACCATCAGAGGGAGAGAATCCCAGACCAGGTTCCGTACCATCAGAGGGAGAGAATCCCAGACCAGGTTCCGTACCATCAGAGGGAGAGAATCCCAGACCAGGTTCCGTACCATCAGAGGGAGAGAATCCCAGACCAGGTTCCATACATCAGAGAGAGAGAATCCCAGACCAGGTTCCATACATCAGAGAGAGAGAATCCCAGACCAGGTTCCGTACCATCAGAGGGAGAGAATCCCAGACCAGGTTCCACACCATCAGAGGGAGAGAATCCCAGACCAGGTTCCATTGAAGGGAGATCTCCAGGCTGACATAACCAATGTGCACTGAGATTGCGCTTCTGGTGAGTTTGCAATCCCACTAATTTGCCGCACCCCACCGGATGTTAATCACTTCTCACCTTATGATATATTCTTGATTCCAGAATATATACACACAGCCTGCTGGGATTTCACTGAGTCGCACCTTCACACCATAGAGCTAATCATTGGGACTCATATGTGCTTTTTATTTGCCTATTATGATGTTATAGATATTTCTCACATATTTATATATTTATATTTATGGGTTGGGTTATAATGGATGGTCCCTGCTCGGGGGTGTGGTCATGTTTGCGTGATCTCTGCTGTACTGATGATGGGTCACCTCCTGGGGGGTTGGGTTATAATGGATGGTCTCTGCTCGGGGGTGTGGTCACGTTTGCGTGATCTCTGCTGTACTGATGATGGGTCATCTCCTGGGGGGTTTGGTTGTCATGGATGGTCCCTGCTCGGGGGTGTGGTCATGTTTGCGTGATCTCTGCTGTACTGATGATGGGTCATCTCCTGGGGGGTTGGCTTATAATGGATGGTCTCTGCTCGGGGGTGTGGTCACGTTTGCGTGATCTCTGCTGTACTGATGATGGGTCATCTCCTGGGGGGTTGGCTTATAATGGATGGTCTCTGCTCGGGGGTGTGGTCACGTTTGCGTGATCTCTGCTGTACTGATGATGGGTCACCTCCTGGGGGGTTGGCTTATAATGGATGGTCCCTGCTCGGGGGTGTGGTCACGTTTGCGTGATCTCTGCTGCACTGATGATGGGTCACCTCCTGGGGGGTTGGGTTATAATGGATGGTCCCTGCTCGGGGGTGTGGTCGTGTTTGCGTGATCTCTGCTGTACTGATGACGGGTCACCTCCTGGGGGGTTGGGTTATAATGGATGGTCCCTGCTCGGGGGTGTGGTCGTGTTTGCGTGATCTCTGCTGTACTGATGACGGGTCACCTCCTGGGGGGTTGGGTTATAATGGATGGTCCCTGCTCGGGGGTGTGGTCATGTTTGCGTGATCTCTGCTGTACTGATGATGGGTCATCTCCTGGGGGGTTGGTTGTTATGGATGGTCTCTGCTCGGGGGTGTGGTCACGTTTGCGTGATCTATGCTGTACTGATGATGGGTCATCTACTGGGGGGGTTGGGTTATAATGGATGATCTCTGCTCGGGGGTGTGGTCATGTTTGTATGATCTCTGCTGTACTGATGATGGGTGACCTCCTGGGGGGTTTGGTTGTTATGGATGGTCTCTGCTCGGGGGTGTGGTCACGTTTGTGTGATCTCTGCTGCACTGATGATTGTTATGGATGGTCGCTGCTCGGGGGTGTGGTCACGTTTGTGTGATCTCTGCTGCACTGATGATTGTTATGGATGGTCGCTGCTCGGGGGTGTGGTCATGGTCACCAGATCTGTATATCTTGTTCTGGATCAATGACTCACCTGGCGGTGAAGGAAGGATGGGGATGACAGACTGATGTACGTTGTGCCGCCCTGCTGTCTGGCCGTTACGTGATGAAGAACACACAGAAGATTCCTGGATACACGGCTGTGATTGGGCCATCCTGCTGCATTTTTTTTGGAAGCCATGGAAACTGGTTGTCGTGACAACCCGTAGATACAAGGACTGTGTGGCGGAATCCTGCCTTGGTGTATTGTCTGGAAGATGCTTTTTATAGATTGCTTCCCCTTATTACCCAATCACTGCCATCCCCTCACTGATTGGGGGTTCATCACTTTCTAAGCCGAGGAACTACTAGTCCCAGCATGTCCTAACAAATCTTGTATTGGCCATCCACCCTCTTTGGTCAATTGAGACATGCTGGGAGTTTTTGGGGTGGCCCAGGTTCTGAAGGATGGGGTTTTGGGGTGGCCCAGGTTCTGAAGGATGAGGATTTGGGGTGGCCCGGGTTCTGAAGGATGGGGATTTGGGGTGGCCCAGGTTCTGTAGGATGAGGATTTGGGGTGGCCCGAGTTGTGAAGGATGAGGATTTGGGGTGGCCCAGGTTCTGCAGGATGGGGATTTGGGGTGGCCCGAGTTGTGAAGGATGAGGATTTGGGGTGGCCCGAGTTGTGAAGGATGAGGATTTGGGGTGGCCCGAGTTGTGAAGGATGAGGATTTGGGGTGGCCCAGGTTCTGTAGGATGGGGTTTTGGGGTGGCCCGGGTTCTGAAGGATGGGGATTTGGGGTGGCCCAGGTTCTGAAGGATGGGGATTTGGGGTGGCCCAGGTTCTGCAGGATGGGAATTTGGGGTGGCCCGAGTTGTGAAGGATGGGGATTTGGGGTGGCCCAGGTTCTGAAGGATGGGGATTTGGGGTGGCCCAGGTTCTGAAGGATGGGGATTTGGGATGGCCCGAGTTGTGAAGGATGGGGATTTGGGGTGGCCCAGGTTCTGTAGGATGGGGATTTGGGATGGCCCGAGTTGTGAAGGATGGGTATTAGGGGTGGCCCAGGTTCTGTAGGATGGGTATTAGGGGTGGCCCAGGTTCTGTAGGATGGGGATTTGGGGTGGCCCAGATCCCGAAGGGTGGGTTGAGGTCAGGTCCTGTTATTTCCCTGCTGAGGTAGACCGGTGGGGGATAAAGCCGCTTCCAGCATAATGTTCTTCAGGAGGAACTTGAGATGACATTTTAAAATTTAATGTGGATCTTCAGGAATTGTTGACCCGCGTCGTCTCTGAGATGTCTGGAGGAAAGCTGAATTTCTGAACTGTGGCGGCTCTGGATAGTTTGTTTAAAGAGGTCCTGTCTCTTCCTGCACTGAGCTCTGCAGGCATTGTATGGACGACCGTCGCAGCCTGCAGGTGGTGAGCGCACTTATTGGCATTGTGGCCGGGAGCATCATCGTCGGCGTCTCCAATTCCTTCGGAGCAGCAACTCTGGGCGGGATCTTCCTGGGCGTGGCCGGGTTCGGTAAGTGTGACTTTTGGTGATGACACAAATCTCTGGAAATGTAAATGTAGATTCCACTTCATATGGGAAGAGCATGAGAAATGTGTGCAGAGCAGGGGAGGGCGCAGGGTGCGCAGAGCAAGGGAGGGCGCAGGGTGCGCAGAGCAAGGGAGGGCGCAGGGTGCGCAGAGCAGGGGAGGGTGCAGGGTGCGCAGAGCAGGGGAGGGCGCAGGGTGCGCAGAGCAGAGGAGGGCGCAGGGTGCGCAGAGCAGAGGAGGGCGCAAGGTGCGCAAAGCAAGGGAGGGCGCAGGGTGCGCAGAGCAGAGGAGGGCGCAAGGTGCGCAAAGCAAGGGAGGGCGCAGGGTGCGCAGAGCAGGGGAGGGCGCAGGGTGCGCAGAGCAGAGGAGGGCGCAAGGTGCGCAAAGCAAGGGAGGGCGCAGGGTGCGCAGAGCAAGGGGGTGCGCAGAGCAGGGGAGGGCGCAGGGTGCGCAGAGCAGGGGAGGGCGCAGGGTGCGCAGAGCAGGGGAGGGCGCAGGGTGCGCAGAGCAGGGGAGGGCGCAAGGTACGCAGAGCAGAGGAGGGCGCAGGGTGCGCGTAGCAGGGGAGGGCGCAGGGTGCGCAGAGCAGAGGAGGGCGCAGGGTGCGCAGAGCAGGGGAGGGCGCAGGATGGGCAGAGCAGGGGAGGGCGCAGGGTGGGCAGAGCACGGGAGGGCGCAGGGTGCGCAGAGCAGGGGAGGGCGCAGGGTGCGCAGAGCAGGGGAGGGCGCAGGGTGCGCAGAGCAGGGGAGGGCGCAGGGTGCGCAGAGCAGGGGAGGGCGCAGGGTGCGCAGAGCAGAGGAGGGCGCAGGGTGGGCAGAACAGGGGAGGGCGCAGGCTGCGCAGAGCAAGGGAGGGCGCAGGCTGCGCAGAGCAGGGGAGGGCGCAGGGTGCGCAGAGCAGAGGAGGGCGCAGGGTGCGCAGAGCCGGGGAGGGCGCAGGGTGAGCAGAGCAGAGGAGGGCGCACGGTGCGCAGAGCAGAGGAGGGCGCAGGGTGCGCAGAGCAGGGGAGGGCGCAGGGTGCGCAGAGCAAGGGAGGGCGCAGGGTGCGCAGAGCAGGAGAAGGCGCAGGGTGCGCAGAGGAGGGCGCAGGGTGCGCGTAGCAGGGGAGGGCGCAGGGTGCGCGTAGCAGGGGAGGGCGCAGGGTGCGCGTAGCAGAGGAGGGCGCAGGGTGCCCAGAGCTGATGCAGCTTCTCACCTTTCCCACCAATAGGTGTTCTGACGGTGATGGCCCTCAGTGTCTCCGGACTGCACACCACGTTCTGTACACCACATATAGGGAATCCTCGGGGGCGGGGAACAATATTCTGTGCCCTCCCACCCATCCTTACATGTGACTTTCATCTCTTCCCAGGGCTCCTCGTCTCCATCATCCCCATTCTTCAGGTGTGGCAATGCTGCCTTCCAGGTAAATCTGTCAGATGTTGTACAGACAGGTTGGTGTGTATGGGCGGTCTTTCATTGGAGGTGTCTCCCTTTAATTCCAGGACATTTCCGGGTCCAGCCCCTCCCCCCGGCCAGAAACCAGGAAATGGTCAGCGAGCCCCATAAAGGGGACAGTAAGTGGCGGGGTATTCTCTTCTATGATTGGGGTCATTGTGTGCCATGTAGCCCCCCAGATTGCCGTGATCCGTCTGCTGTGCTGCCATTTATAAGTTGTAGGGCTGCAGATGGTGAGCGTTTACTTTGTGATAGGAAATATAAATGTCGGGGATCCTTCATTGGCTGAGGAAGTGACCCCAACAAAGGGGATCCCCCACATTGTATTTCCTAATGCCCAGTAATGGCGGATTGCTATGTTGTCACCCGAACCTCAGGACACGAATCTGTCTCTGTATGTACTGTGATGAAGGATCGCTCTGTTCCTGTGGAGAGGTGTAATGGGGGGATCGCTCGGTTCCTGTGGAGGGGTGTAATGGGAGATCGCTCAGGTTCCTGTGGAGGGGTGTAATGGGAGATCGCTCGGTTCCTGTGGAGGGGTGTAATGGGAGATCGCTCGGTTCCTGTGGAGGGGTGTAATGGGGGATCGCTCGGTTCCTGTGGAGGGATGTAATGGGGGGATCTCTCGGTTCCTGTGGAGGGGTGTAATGGGGGATCGCTCGGTTCCTGTGAAGGGGTGTAATGGGGGATCGCTCGGTTCCTGTGGAGGCATGTAATGGGGGGATCGCTCGGTTCCTGTTGAGGGGAGTAATGCGGGATCGATCTGTTCTTGTGGAGGGGTGTAATGGGGAGATCTCTCGGTTTCTGTGGAGGGATGTAATGGGGAGATCTCTCGGTTCCTGTGGAGGGGTGTAATGGGGGGATCGCTCGGTTCCTGTGGAGGGGTGTAATGGGGGGATCGCTCGGTTCCTGTGGAGGGGTGTAATGGGGAGATCTCTCGGTTCCTGTGGAGGGGTGTAATGGGGGGATCGCTCGGTTCCTGTGGAGGGGTGTAATGGGGGTATCTCTCGGTTCCTGTGGAGGGGTGTAATGGGGGGATCGCTCGGTTCCTGTGGAGGGGTGTAATGGGGGATCGCTCGGTTCCTGTGGAGGGGTGTAATGGGGGATCGCTCGGTTCCTGTGGAGGGGTGTAATGGGGGATCGCTCGGTTCCTGTGGAGGCATGTAATGGGGGGATCGCTCGGTTCCTGTTGAGGGGAGTAATGCAGGATCGCTCTGTTCTTGTGGAGGGGTGTAATGGGAGATCTCTCGGTTTCTGTGGAGAGGTGTAATGGGGGCATCTCTCGGTTCCTGTGGAGGGATGTAATGGGGAGATCTCTCGGTTCCTGTGGAGGGGTGTAATGGGGGGGATCGCTCGGTTTCTGTGGAGAGGTGTAATGGGGGGATCGCTTGGTTTCTGTGGAGAGGTGTAATGGGGGGATCGCTCGGTTCCTGTGGAGAGGTGTAATGGGGGTATCTCTCGGTTCCTGTGGAGGGGTGTAATGGGGAGATCTCTCGGTTCCTGTGGAGGGGTGTAATGGGGGGATCGCTCGGTTCCTGTGGAGGGGTGTAATGGGGGGATCACTCGGTTCCTGTGGAGGGGTGTAATGGGGGGATCGCTTGGTTCCTGTGGAGGGGTGTAATGGGGGATCGCTCGGTTCCTGTGGAGGGGTGTAATGGTATGGTGTAAGGCTGAAGGTAGATCTTGTTTACATTGTTCTGGAGAGAAGATGATGGTAGATGATTCTGGAGAGAAGATGGCGGACTCTTCTGGAGAAAAGATGGTGGACGGTTCTAGGGAGAAGAATATGGTGGACAGTTCTAGAGAGTAGGTGGTCAGTTTTTGAGAGAGGATGCTGGACGATTCTGGAAAGAAGCTGGATGGTTCTGAATTTAAGATGGTGGATGGTTCTGTAGAGGAGAAGATGGTGGAAGTTTTTGAAGAGAAGATGGTGGATGGTTCTGAAGAGGAGAAGATTGTGTACTGTTCTGAAGAGAAGATGGTGGATGGTTCTGGAGAGAAGAAGATGGTGGATATTTCTGGAGAGAAGAAGATGGTGGAAGGTTCTGGAGAGACGAGGATGGTGAACAGTTCTGGAAAGAAGGTGGTCAGTTTTTGAGAGAAGATGCTGGACGATTCTGGAGAGAAGACACTGGATGGTTCTGAATTTAAGATAGTGGATGGTTCTGGAGAGGAGAAGATGGTGAATTGTTCCGGAGAGGAGAGGATGGTGGATTGTTCTGGAGAGAAGAAGATGGTGGATGGTTCTGGAGAGGAGAGGATGGTGGATGGTTCTGGAGAGGAGAGGATGGTGGATGGTTCTGCAGAGGAGAATATGGTGGATTTTTCTGGAGAGGAGAAGATGGTGGAAGTTTCTGGAGTGAAGGTGGACAGTTTTTGAGAGAAGATGCTGGACGATTTTGGAGAGAAGACACTGGATGGTTCTGAATTTAAGATGGTGGATGGTTCTGGAGAGGAGAAGATGGTGGAAGTTTCTGAAGAGAAGACGATGGATGGTTCTGAATTTAAGATGGTGGATGGTTCTGGAGAGGAGAAGATTGTGTACTGTTCTGGAGAGAAGACACTGGATGGTTCTGAATTTAAGATGGTGGATTGTTCTGGAGAGGAGAATATGGTGTATGGTTCTGGAGAGGAGAGGATGGTGTATGGTTCTGGAGAGGAGAGGATGGTGGATGGTTCTGGAGAGGAGAAGATGGTGGATGGTTCTGGAGAGGGGTGGATGGTTCTGGAGAGGAGAAGATGGTGGATGGTTCTGGAGAGGAGAGGATGGTTCTGGAGAGGAGAGGATGGTGGATGGTTCTGGAGAGGAGAAGATGATGGATGGTTCTGGAGAGGAGAAGATGATGGATGGTTCTGAAGAGGAGAAGATGATGGATGGTTCTGGAGAGGAGAAGATGCTGGATGGTTCTGGAGAGGAGAAGATGATGGATGGTTCTGGAGAGGAGAAGATGATAGATGGTTATGGAGAGGAGAGGATGGTGGATGGTTCTGGAGAGAAGATGCTGGATGGTTCTGGAGAGGAGAGGATGGTGGATGGTTCTGGAGAGGAGAAGATGATGGATGGTTCTGAAGAGGAGAAGATTGTGTACTGTTCTGGAGAGAAGATGGTGGATGGTTTCGTTACCGAGGGTGACCGAAAGATGAAGGAACTTATGGTGGCCACACGCCTGTAAACACTGTGCCACTGACTGCTGTCTGGGCCGGTGTTGCAGCAAGATCAGTACCCCGTGAAGATCTGCCCCTCATGTCATTACCCCCCCCCCAAGATCGGCAACCTGCGAGAGGGCAAACTCCCTGCCAGCAAAAAACGGAACTGAGCTAAGGATTGCACACCACACAAAGGACTCTGGAAATCCCGGACAGGGAAGATATGGAGACCCCAGAGAACACATTGGACAGGATGTCTAAAGCTGGCCATCCCCACTCCACAGAAGATGATGGTTTTCATGATTGATACTTCTGCATCAGAGTATTGTGACCATGCGGGTTCCGGTGTTTGGATTGGAGTGGATGGAGGAATCTGTTCTTCCAGCCCAATGCTTGGCCATCTTCAGGTAGTTGTCTAAATGTTTTACCCTGATACATTCCCCCCCCCCCGGCCCTGGACACTGGCACCCATCACCACTCCAGCACTGTCTCAGCTCCAGCAGCGCTCCCCTCACTTCCTTCACTGCTGTCAGTCAAACTCCTGTGAGGAGAGGGTGGGGGTGTGGCTTACTGGCGCTGTGTGTGTCTGTGGACACACACAGCCTAACATTTGAGTGTGCACACATGGGTGCTCCCTCAGCACCCAGCTTGCTACAGGAGGAACCTGGAGGATGGAAGAGCAGACAGCGTTGGCGGGGGACTCCAGAAGAGGAGGTAAGGGACCGCTCTGTGCAATCTCCATCCAGAGAGTAGGTAGGTAGGACCTCCTTGACATCACTTAGTATGACTTGAAGATGATAAGCTGAGAAGAGTGGACACCATAGAGCCGATTGTGTGAGGCCAGCTTTGTCAGGATGGATCGGAGGTTGTGTATTGGTCAGATTCCAACCTTCATGTAGTCAGGGCAGTGAAGGCTGGTTTTGATTGGTTGCTGTAAAATCTGGACACCATCCCAGATAGCAAGGATGACCTGCCACAAATGTGTGGCATTGATGAGTTGTACGTCTTGTCAACTTGCTGCACATTTTCACTGGCAAAGCTGTAGACTTGCAGAGCACTTGAAGCACAAGTTCTAGTTGACACTTTTCCAATTTCTAGCGAGAGCAAAGTTGCGGCGGTGGGTCAACGGCGTGAGCCCCGCAAGTCTCATCACTGAACCAGAACTTGCAGAATGTTTGCAAAGAAAGTCAATCTAGAGTCATGCAATGCGGACTTTCTGCAATTGTCCTGGCAGGCCTAGCAATAGCTTAGCAAGTCATTTTCAAACTTGCAGCTGGACTGCTTGTTATCTGGGACACGCACCAATCAGAGCCCAGCTATGTTTCAGGTCTGACATTAATAGGAAACATTGACTGGTCTGCTCGCTGGATGCTTTCCTCCCATTAGACATCAAACTAAATTCTAGCTCAGCCATTGCTTGCATATTTTGTACCTATCAATCCTCCCAAATCCTCTGAGGGATTATAGGAGTCTCCTCCATGGTCATGTTTGACTAGAGGTCTCCTCCATGGTCATGTTTAACTAGAGGTCTCCTCCATGGTCCTGTTTAACTAGAGGTCTCCTCCATGGTCATGTTTAACTAGAAGTCTCCTCCATGGTCATGTTTAACTAGAGGTCTCCTCCATGGTCATGTTTAACTAGAGGTCTCCTCCATGGTCATGTTTAACTAGGCGTCTCCTCCATGGTCATGTTTAACTAGAGATCTCCTCCATGGTCATGTTTAACTAGAGGTCTCCTCCATGGTCATGTTTAACTAGAGGTCTCCTCCATGGTCATGTTTAACTAGAGGTCTCCTCCATGGTCATGTTTAACTAGAGGTCTCCTCCATGGTCATGTTTAACTAGAGGTCTCCTCCATGGTCATGTTTAAGTAGAGATCTCCTCCATGGTCATGTTTAACTAGAGGTCTCCTCCAGGGTCATGTTTAACTAGAGGTCTCCTCCATGGTCATGTTTAACTAGAGGTCTCCTCCATGGTCATGTTTAATTGGAAGTCTCCTCCATGGTCATGTTTAACTAGGGGTCTCCTCCAGGGTCATGTTTAACTAGGGGTCTCCTCCATGGTCATGTTTTAACTAGGGGTCTCCTCCATGGTCATGTATACTTAGAAATCCCCCTCCGTGTTCATGCTCACTAAGGGAGCCCCTCCATGGCCATGTTTACCGAATGCATTTCCATATTGTTGGATGGTGCGTGGTGGGAGGAGGAGGTTGGGTGGGATGTCTCTCGGTATTTCCATGTTGTTGGATGGTGTATGGGGGGAGGAGGAGGTTGGGTGGGATGTCTCTCGGTATTTTCATGTTGTTGGATGGTGTATGTGGGAGGAGGAGGTTGGGTGGGATGTCTCTCGGTATTTCCATGTTGTTGGATGGTGTATGGAGGAGGTGGTTGGGTGGGATGTCTCTCGGTATTTCCATGTTGTTGGATGGTGTATGGAGGAGGATGTTGGGTGGGATGTCTCTCGGTATTTCCATGTTGTTGGACGGTGTATGGGGGATTAGGTTGGGTGGGATGTCTTTAGGTATTTCTATGTTGTTGGACGGTGTATGGGGGAGGAGGTTGGGTGGGATGTCTCTCGGTATTTCCATGCTGTTGGACGGTGTATGGAGGAGGAGGAGGTTGGGTGGGATGTCTCTCGGTATTTCCACGTTGTTGGATGGTGTATGGGGGAGGAGGAGGTTGGGTGGGATGTCTCTCGGTATTTCCATGTTGTTAGATGGTGTATGGGGGAGGAGAAGGTTGGGTGGGGTGTCTCGGTATTTCCATGTTGTTGGATGGTGTATGGGGGGAGGAGGAGGTTTGGTGGGATGTCTCTCTGTATTTCCACGTTGTTGGATGGTGTATGGGGGAGGAGGAGGTTGGGTGGGATGTCTCTTGGTATTTCCACGTTGTTGGATGGTGTATGGGGGGAGGAGGAGGTTGGGTGGGATGTCTCTCGGTATTTCCATGTTGTTGGATGGTGTATGGGGGAGGAGAAGGTTGGGTGGGGTGTCTCTCGGTATTTCCATGTTGTTGGATGGTGTATGGGGGAGGAGGAGGTTGGGTGGGGTGTCTCTCGGTATTTCCATGTTGTTGGATGGTGTATGGGAGAGGAGAAGGTTGGGTGGGGTGTCTCGGTATTTCCACGTTGTTGGAGGGTGTATGGGGGGAGGAGGAGGTTGGGTGGGATGTCTCTCGGTATTTCCACGTTGTTGGATGGTGTATGGGGGAGGAGGAGGTTGGGTGGGATGTCTCTCGGTATTTCCACGTTGTTGGATGGTGTATGGGGGGAGGAGGAGGTTGGGTGGGATGTCTCTCGGTATTTCCATGTTGTTGGATGGTGTATGGGGGGAGGAGGAGGTTGGGTGGGGTGTCTCGGTATTTCCATGTTGTTGGATGGTGTATGTGGGAGGAGGAGGTTGGGTGGGATGTCTCTCAGTATTTCCATGGTGTTGGATGGTCCATGGGGGAGGAGGAGGTTGGGTGGGATGTCTCTCAGTATTTCCATGGTGTTGGATGGTCCATGGGGGAGGAGGAGGTTGGGTGGGATGTCTCTCGGTATTTCCATGTTGTTGGATGGTGTATGGGGAGGAGGAGGTTGGGTGGGATGTCTCTCAGTATTTCCATGGTGTTGGATGGTGTATGGGGGAGGAGGAGGTTGGGTGGGGTGTCTCTCGGTATTTCCATGTTGTTGGATGGTGTATGGGGGAGGAGGAGGTTGGGTGGGGTGTCTCTCTGTATTTCCATGTTGTTGGATGGTGTATAGGGGAGGAGGAGGTTGGGTGGAATGTCTCTCGGTATTTCCATGTTGTTGGATGGTGTATAGGGGAGGAGGAGGTTGGGTGGGGTGTCTCTCTGTATTTCCATGGTGTTGGATGGTCCATGGGGGAGGAGGAGGTTGGGTGGAGTGTCTCTCAGTATTTCCATGGTGTTGGATGGTCCATGGGGGAGGAGGAGGTTGGGTGGGATGTCTCTCGGTATTTCCATGTTGTTGGATGGTGTATGGGGGAGGAGGAGGTTGGGTGGGATGTCTCTCGGTATTTCCATGTTGTTGGATGGTGTATGGGGGAGGAGGAGGTTGGGTGGGGTGTCTCTCTGTATTTCCATGGTGTTGGATGGTCCATGGGGGAGGAGGAGGTTGGGCGGGATGTCTCTCGGTATTTCCATGGTGTGACAGAAGTATTTGTGGATGATTTCTTTCTTGTGGTCTGTTGTACATCCGCTCAGTAGAAGTCTTGTGTCGTCTTGTCATGTCTGTCCTCGTTTTGTGGTCAGTTTGTAGTTACGGTGTTATCGTCTATTATATTTGGAACGGTATGCAATGATTTCCTTCCAATTCTCTTCCAGATGTGAATGAGATGAAGGATTTGCCTCCAGGAGAGACAGGTGCTCCTTCCTCCACACAGGACGGGTGAGAATGGAACACAGATTTACCGAGACTCTACAATGCAGATATATTGTGCAGTAGGCCACAACCAATAAGAGTGAACTTTACTGCAGCCACATCTGTGCATACGACGTTCTGATTGGTTGATGGTGGTTATTGGACTCTGATCTCATTTTGTTATAATAGACACATAAGGCCATTGCTATCTTCTTGTGGATGACAGATGGCTGGTGTCAGTGATAGATTGACATGTAATAAGTATGTAGGTTGGAACTTCATTATCTGTATACGTCTCGTACATGAATGACGCAGAAAGGAAACCAAGGACGGAGCGTGAGATCTAGTTACAGGGACTTCATGTGTCTGTTGATCTGTTTTTATGTATTCAGTAACAATGTCCATCAATTTCAATTTGTCTTCTATTTTCATCCAGCACCCAAGATCTAATTTCCAAATCACATCTGCAGCAATCCCTACCTACCTAATGGCACAAGAGTCACAAAACTGCCAGCAAAGAGTCCTTCACCACCCAGCCTGAGGGCACAGATGTCTCATAATTACGAGCCCAATGGCACAAGAATCCATAATCACCCAGCCTGAGGACACCAGAATACCATTACTAACCAGCCACTGGCACAAGAGTGTCACCACAACCCAGCCTGAAGGCACAAGAATCCATCACCACCCAGCCTGAAGGCACAAGAATCCATCACCACCCAGCCTGAAGGCACAAGAATCCATCACCACCCAGCCTGAAGGCACAAGAATCCATCACCACCCAGCCTGAAGGCACAAGAATCCATCACCAACCAGCCTGAGGACACCAGAGTCCATCAACACCCAGCCTGAGGACACCAGAGTCCATAAACACCCAGCCTGAGGACACCAGAGTCCATCAACACCCAGCCTGAGGACACCAGAGTCCATCAACACCCAGCCTGAGGACACCAGAGTCCATCAACACCCAGCCTGAGGACACCAGAGTCCATCAACACCCAGCCTGAGGGCACCAGAGTCCATCAACACCCAGCCTGAGGGCACCAGAGTCCATCAACACCCAGCCTGAGGGCACCAGAGTCCATCAACACCCAGCCTGAGGGCACCAGAGTCCATCAACACCCAGCCTGAGGGCACCAGAGTCCATCAACACCCAGCCTGAGGGCACCAGAGTCCATCAACACCCAGCCTGAGGGCACCAGAGTCCATCAACACCCAGCCTGAGGGCACCAGAGTCCATCAACACCCAGCCTGAGGGCACCAGAGTCCATCAACACCCAGCCTGAGGGCACCAGAGTCCATCAACACCCAGCCTGAGGGCACCAGAGTCCATCAACACCCAGCCTGAGGGCACCAGAGTCCATCAACACCCAGCCTGAGGGCACCAGAGTCCATCAACACCCAGCCTGAGGGCACCAGAGTCCATCAACACCCAGCCTGAGGGCACCAGAGTCCATCAACACCCAGCCTGAGGGCACCAGAGTCCCATCACTACCCAGCCTGAGGGCACAGAAGTCTCATAATTACGAGCCCAATGGCACAAGAATCCATCACCACCCACCCTGAGGACACCAGAATACCATTACTAACCAGCCGCTGGCACAAGAGTGTCACCACAACCCAGCCTGAAGGCACAAGAATCCATCACCACCCATCCTGAGGACACCAGAATACCATTACTAACCAGCCGCTGGCACAAGAGTGTCACCACAACCCAGCCTGAAGGCACAAGAATCCATCACCACCCAGCCTGAAGGCACAAGAATCCATCACCACCCAGCCTGAAGGCACAAGAATCCATCACCACCCAGCCTGAAGGCACAAGAATCCATCACCACCCAGCCTGAAGGCACAAGAATCCATCACCACCCAGCCTGAGGACACCAGAGTCCATCAACACCCAGCCTGAGGACACCAGAGTCCATCAACACCCAGCCTGTGGACACCAGAGTCCCATCAACACCCAGCCTGAGGACACCAGAGTCCCATCAACACCCAGCCTGAGGGCACCAGAGTCCCATAACTACCCAACCTGAGGGCACCAGAGTCCCATCACTACCCAGCCTGAGGGCACCAGAGTCCCATCACTACCCAGCCTGAGGGCACCAGAGTCCCATCACTACCCAGCCTGAGGGCACCAGAGTCCCATCACTACTCAGCCTGAGGACACCAGAGTCCCATCAACACCCAGCCTGAGGACACCAGAGCCCCATCACTACCCAGCCTGAGGGCTCAGGAGTATCATAACTATAACCCAAATGGCAGAAAAATCCATCACCACCCAATCTGAAGGCACAAGAGTCACATCGCTACCTATTCTGATAGCACAAGAGTCCGTTACCTCCCACCTTATGGGCACCAGAGTCCATCACCACCCAGCCTGAGGACACCAGAGTCCATCACCACCCAGCCTGAGGACACCAGAGTCCATCACCACCCAGCCTGAGGACACCAGAGTCCATCACCACCCAGCCTGAGGACACCAGAGTCCATCACCAACAGTCTAAACATATAGGAATCTTGACAACCAGCCCGAGGGCTGGAAAACACTACTAAGAAGTAGTAGCTGGTTCCAGGCTGGAAAGTGAAAGTGATCCGACAACTGTATAACCACCAGTCGCTTTCACTGTGTGGGTGGTGAAGTGGCCCCCTACTCACCGGACCACCCCCGCATGGTTCCAGGGCTCTCCCCCACCTTGTCATAGCAATAAAGTTAAATAAAAAAATAAATAAAGAAGTTTTTAAAAATTCTACTAAAAAGAACCATGACCCCTGTTGCCCCACACGTCTGTAAATACAAACATGTGCCCAGGGAGCGCAATTGTATGTAAAGCGTGATTGCGTCACACATGTGAGGTATTGCTGTGAATGTTGGAGAGCGATAATTCGGATCTTTCCGGTATCCGAGTTCACAGCAAACTCTACACTGAGGAGCACCGATGGAGATTTTTGGGTGCCGTCGATTCCACCATTTTGAGGACGCACACAATTCTAAGACTTGACATGTTTGGTATCTATCTACTCGACACAACGTCTTCTTTTCTATGTCATCCATAAATCAGGTATTATATCGTGTGTTCGCGGTACAATTCATTTTATTATCATTTGTCCTGAAAAGTTTGATAGACAATTGTGAAAATATCGTGTGACATAAAAAGTTGTGACCATCATCTCTTTATTCTCCAGGGCCTCTGCTTTAAAAAACAAAAAAATAGAATGTTCCGGGGGAGGGGAGGGTTCCATAATTGTATGCAGATGTTTACAGCTGTGCAAAAAATGAGAAACCTCACTGTGGTGGTGAAAGGTAAAGGGAGGCGCCAAATCCTCATTGGTGGGTCTTCCGTTCACTGAACCTTCTGATTAAAGGGGTCCCTATAAAGACAAGGCCCACGTATTTTGGCAACACCCCCCTCCCCCCTTCCCTTTCCCACCTTGTATTTCAGTGGTTTTTATTAATTCATAAACATTTCAAGAAGACGTGAGCAACAAGACACGCCCACGCAGGGCCATCAATGGTACATAAATAGTAGAGAAAACAGCGCTCTATCACCGAGAGAACAGAAGACACGCCCACGCAGGGCCATCAATGGCACATAAAAAGTAGAGAAAACAGCGTTCCATCACCGAGAGAACAGAAGACACGCCCACGCAGGGCCATCAATGGCACATAAATAGTAGAGGAAACAGCGCTCTATCACCGAGAGAACAGAAGGTGCGCCCACGCAGGGCCATCAATGACACCTAAAAAGTAGAGGAAACAGCGCTCTATCACCGAGAGAACAGAAGGTGCGCCCATGCAGGGCCATCAATGGCACATAAATAGTAGAGGAAACAGCGCTCTATCACCGAGAGAACAGAAGGTGCGCCCACGCAGGGCCATCAATGACACCTAAAAAGTAGAGGAAACAGCGTTCCATCACCGAGAGAACAGAAGGTGCGCCCACGCAGGGCCATCAATGACACCTAAAAAGTAGAGGAAACAGCGCTCTATCACCGAGAGAACAGAAGGTGCGCCCATGCAGGGCCATCAATGACACCTAAAAAGTAGAGGAAACAGCGCTCTATCACCGAGAGAACAGAAGACACGCCCACGCAGGGCCATTAATGGTACATAAAAAGTAGAGAAAACAGCGCTCTATCACCGAGAGAACAGAAGGTGCGCCCACACAGGGCCATCAATGGTACATAAATAGTAGAGAAAACAGCGCTCTATCACCGAGAGAACAGAAGGTGCGCCCACGCAGGGCCTGTCAGATTACAAAAACAGTGATACAACACGGACAAAAAAGAAGGAAGAGGGTCTCGACTTCTTCTTCCTTTTCTACTCCTCTTTCCTTTCTCTTTTTGTTTCTTTTATGAGGCGGTGGCTAGCGGCCATTGGTGGTAGAGAGCGGCCATTGGTGGTGGATAGTGGCCATTGGTGGTGGATAGCGGCCCTTTGTGGTGGAGAGCGGCCATTGGTGGTGGATAGCGGCCCTTGGTGGTGAAGAGTGGCCAAAGGTGGTGGAGAGTGGCCCTTGGTGGTGGATAGCGGCCATTGGTGGTGGAGAGCGACCCTTGGTGGTGGATAGCGGCCCTTGGTGGTGGATAGCGGCCCTTGGTGGTGGATAGTGGCCCTTGGTGGTGAAGAGTGGCCATTGGTGGTGGATAGTGGCCCTTGGTGGTGGAGAGCGGCCCTTGGTGGTGGAGAGCGACCCTTGGTGGTGGATAGCGGCCCTTGGTGGTGGAGAGCGGCCCTTGGTGGTGAAGAGTGGCCATTGGTGGTGGATAGTGGCCCTTGGTGGTGGATAGTGGCCCTTGGTGGTGGAGAGTGGCCCTTGGTGGTGGAGAGCGACCCTTGGTGGTGGATAGTGGCCCTTGGTGGTGGAGAGCGGCCCTTGGTGGTGGAGAGCGGCCCTTGGTGGTGGAGAGCGGCCCTTGGTGGTGGAGAGCGGCCCTTGGTGTTGGATAGCGGCCCTTGGTGGTGGAGAGCGGCCCTTGGTGGTGGAGAGCGGCCCTTTGTGGTGGAGAGCGACCCTTGGTGGTGGATAGCGGCCCTTGGTGGTGGAGAGCGGCCCTTGGTGGTGGATAGGGGCCTTTGGTTTGAGTTACTGTCTGTGTTGAATAAAATATACAAATTTGGTGCTGGAGGGTTATAATGTAACTACATAAAAGTCCATAAAGTCCATATAGTCCATGTGAGACCATTAGCATTCACAATGAGAGTCCATCAGCAAGAAGCACCATCAGCGACACCACGTTTAGGTCACGGGTGTCAAACTGGCGGCCCTCCAGCTGTTGGCAAACTACAAGTCCCATGAGGCATTGCAAGATTGACCGTTACAAGCATGACTCCCAAAGGCAGAGGCATGATGGGACTTGTAGTTTGGCAACAGCTGGAGGGCCACCAGTATGACAACCCTGACCTAGAGCCAAGCTGAGCTCTGTACATGAAAACAACAAATTATGAAGAGGGCGCCGGACTAAGTGCAGCACTAAATGAAAAGTTTTATTGGTAAAAACGACAATTGGCAACTCCCAGGAAGGAAAGTAGAAAAGGAAGAAGACGAGATCGGGAGCCGGGGTCCGGAAACGCCAATACCGAGCTACATCACCAACCCAGACTAGCGGGGGGAGCGTGGGAAACCACATGTCAACCACCACTCCCATATTTTCCGTTGGTCATTACAGATACTCAGCATCTATTCAAGGAGCATCAGCGTGGTCATCCGCCCCCAATGGCTGGATGGAATTAACCCATTCATAACTGGTGCCCCCCTCCCCCAATGGCTGGTTGGAATTAACCCATTCATAACTGGTGCCCCCCCCCCATGGCTGGATGGAATTAACCCATTCATAACTGGTGCCCCCCCTCCCTTAATGGCTCGATGGAAGTAAACCATTCCTAACTGGTGCCCCCCTCCCCCAATGGCTGGATGGAATTAACCCATTCATAACTGGTGCCCCCCCTCCCCCAATGGCTCGATGGAAGTAAACCATTCCTAACTGGTGCCCCCCTCCCCCAATGGCTGGATGGAATTAACCCATTCATAACTGGTGCCCCCCCCCTCCCCCAATGGCTGGATGGAATTAACCCATTCATAACTGGTGCCCCCCTCCCCCAATGGCTGGTTGGAATTAACGACGAGATCGGGAGCCGGGGTCCGGAAACGCCAATACCGAGCTACATCACCAACCCAGACTAGCGGGGGGAGCGTGGGAAACCACATGTCAACCACCACTCCCATATTTTCCGTTGGTCATTACAGATACTCGGCATCTATTCAAGGAGCATCAGCGTGGTCATCCGGTCCCGCGCCCCCTGAAGAGGGACAGACGGGCTCTTCCATGCCTGGGCAATTGTTCTAGTGGCCAACAAGAACAAATAGGAAGCCAACTTCTGCTGGTGAGCCAACGAGCCCGGTATGGGACAATGAAGCAAAGCATACCGAGCCGCTCGGCGTATGGAGAGATGGGACAAGGTGAAAAGGAGGCCAAATGCACCCCCTTTCCCTCCTTAACCACACCTCCCACCAGCTGGCTTGTGCTGGCCCTCCATGTCCCATCCTGTCCTCTCCATGCCCCCCCAGCCCTGGACTTCACAGAAAAGCCCCCTGTGGGAATGAGTCTGGAGGAGGAGTTCTGGAAGACTCCGGAGCTGGTGGACAGGAGGAACTTTTATGGTTCTAAACCTTTCTGGGGTGGAAGGAGCAGTAAAGGTTTTGGTTGGTTTGTATGCAGAACTCTGAAGGCCGAGGCAGATTGTGATTGGATGAGGGACATTTTCCTAAAAAAACAGCAACCAGATCCACATATTGGCTGAAACGCGTAGGTCCAGGATGTTTGGTGATGGAACTCAGAGCCTCTGATCAGGAATGAATTAAATCTGGCCAACTCGGAGCAGGCACTGATTGTGAAAGGGTTAATGGTCATAAATTAGGCAAATATATGGGGGGTGGGGGGCAGGTCAATGAATTCATTCTGTCCAGCCATAAGGAGGCTCTGGTCATGAGAATGTTCATTCTGGGCAGCTGTGGGCAGGCTGATGGATCATCTCCCAAGCAATGGAGTAGACTTGGTCATGGAAGGGTTAATTCTGTCGTCCATTGGGAAGGCTCGGGCCATGAATGGGTTAATTAGGCTCCAGACAAGGGTGGGCAACGGGCTAGTCCCAGGCATAGTGAGTGCTGGCCATGAAGAGGTTAAATCTGACTCCCCCGGGGAGCCACCGGTCCTGGAGGGGTTAATTACATCCACTGGCATCACATTAACACATTCATGGCCACTGCTACCCCCCCCTTGGCAGGATGGAATCAACCCATTCCTAACTGGTGCCCCCCTCCCCCAATGGCTGGTTGGAATCAACCCATTCATAACTGGTGCCCCCCTCCCCCAATGGCTGGTTGGAATTAACCCATTCATAACTGGTGCCCCCCCTCCCCCAATGGCTGGTTGGAATTAACCCATTCATAACTGGTGCCCCCCCCCCCTCCCCCGATGGCTGGATGGAATTAACCCATTCATAACTGGTGCCCCCCCCTCCCCCAATGGCTGGATGGAATTAACCTATTCATAACTGGTGCCCCCCCCTCTCCCAATGGTTGGATGGAATTAAGCCATTCATAACTGGTGCCCCCCCCCCCAATGGCTGGATGGAATTAACCCATTCATAACTGGTGCCCCCCCCCTCCCCCAATGGCTGGATGGAATTAACCTATTCATAACTGGTGCCCCCCCCTCTCCCAATGGTTGGATGGAATTAACCCATTCATAACTGGTGCCCCCCCCCCAATGGCTGGATGGAATTAACCCATTCATAACTGGTGCCCCCCCCAATGGCTGGATGGAATTAACCCATTCATAACTGGTGCCCCCCCCATGGCTGGATGGAATTAACCCATTCATAACTGGTGCCCCCCCCACTGACTGGATGGAATCAACCCATTCATAACTGGGTCGCCCCCCCCCCCAATGACTGGATGGAATTAACCCATTCATAACTGGTGCCCCCCCCCCAATGACTGGATGGAATCAACCCATTCATAACTGGTGCCCCCCCCAATGACTGGATGGAATCAACCCATTCATAACTGGGTCCCCCCCCCCCCAATGACTGGATGGAATTAACCCATTCATAACTGGTGCCCCCCCCAATGACTGGATGGAATCAACCCATTCATAACTGGTGCCCCCCCCCCAATGACTGGATGGAATCAACTCATTCATAACTGGTGCCCCCCCCCCCCAATGACTGGATGGAATCAACTCATTCATAACTGGTGCTTACTCCACAGCTGCCCTGAATTAACATTTTCATTGGCCAGTGCCCCCCCCCCCCCCCATCATGGTGGGAAAGCGTTTATTCACTTAAGACACTGGAGATGGAGAATTCCTGACAATGGGTGGAGTCTGACTGTGGAAGGGTTAATGCTATGAGGACAGTGCAATGGGTTGGTTATGATTAGGCAGAGAGATTTCAGAGAGCTCCATGTCCCCCTATGACCCCTCCATATCCCCTCCCTGTCTCCCTCATATTCCCTCCCTGTCTCCCTATGACCCCTCTCTGTCTCCCTCATATTCCCTCCCTGTCTCCTCCATATCCCCTCCCTGTCTCCCTCATATTCCCTCCCTGTCTCCTCCATATCCCCTCCCTGTCTCCCTCATATTCCCTCCCTGTCTCCTACATATTCCCTCCCTGTCTCCCTCATATTCCCTCCCTGTCTCCCTATGACCCCTCTCTGTCTCCTCCATATCCCCTCCCTGTCTCCTCCATATCCCCTCCCTGTCTCCCTCCATATTCCCTCCCTGTCCCCCTATGACCCCTCCATATCCCCTCCCTGTCTGCCTCATATTCCCTCCCTGTCTCCTCCATATCCCCTCCCTGTCTCCTCCATATCCCCTCCCTGTCTCCCTCATATTCCCTCCCTGTCTCCTCCATATCCCCTCCCTGTCTCCTCCATATCCCCTCCCTGTCTCCCTCATATTCCCTCCCTGTCCCCTCCATATCCCCTCCCTGTCTCCCTCATATTTCCTTCATGTCCCCCTCCTGTCCCCTCCATATCCCCTCCCTGTCTCCCTCATATTCCCTTCATGTCCCCCTCCTGTCCCCTCCATATCCCCTCCCTGTCTCTCTCATATTCCCTTCATGTCCCCCTCCTGTCCCCTCCATATCCCCTCCCTGTCTCTCTCATATTCCCTTCATGTCCCCCTCCTGTCCCCTCCATATCCCCCCCCCCCTTCTCCTCTCTCTGTCCTGCCCATATCTCCTCTCTGCCTCTTTCTTGTTCCTTCCATATCTCCCATCTCTGTCTTCTCCATATCCCCCCTTCTCCCCTCTCTGTTCCCTCTATATCCCCCTTCTCCCCTCCATATCCCCCTTCTCCTCTCCTGTCCTCTCCATACCCCCCACTTGTTCTCCCCTCTCTGTCCCTCCCATATCGCCGCTTCTCCCCTTCATATCCCTCCTGTTCTCCCCTCTCTGTCCTCTCCATACTCCCCCTCCATATCCCCCCTCCTGTCCCCTCCATATCCCCCTCTTGTCCCCTCCATACCCCCCCTCTTGTCCCCTCCATATCCCCCCTCTTGTCCCCTCCATATCCCCCCTCCCCCTCCTGTCCCCTCCATATCCCCCCCTCTTTTCCCCTCCATATCCCCCCTCCTGTCCCCTCCATACCCCCCCCTCCTGTCCCCTCCATATCCCTCCCTCCTGTCCCCTCCATATCCCCCCCCCTCCTGTCCCCTCCATATCCCTCCCTCCTCTCCCCTCCATATCCCCCCTCCCCCTCCTGTCCCCTCCATATCCCCCCTTTTTCCCCCTCCATATCCCCCCCCTCCATATCCCCCCTCCTGTCCCCTCCATATCCCCCCTCCCCCTCCTGTCCCCTCCATATCCCCCCTCTTTTCCCCTCCATATCCCCCCTCCTGTCCCCTCCATATCCCCCCTCTTGTCCCCTCCATATCCCCCCTCCCCCTCCTGTCCCCTCCATATCCCCCCTCCTGTCCCCTCCATATCCCCCCTCTTGTCCCCTCCATATCCCCCCTCCCCCTCCTGTCCCCTCCATATCCCCCCTCTTGTCCCCTCCATATCCCCCCTCTTGTCCCCTCCATATCCCCCCTCCCCCTCCTGTCCCCTCCATATCCCCCGTCTTGTCCCCTCCATATCCCCCCTCCCCCTCCTGTCCCCTCCATATCCCCCCTCTTTTCCCCTCCATATCCCCCCTCCTGTCTCCTCCATATCCCCCCCTCCTGTCCCCTCCATATCCCTCCCTCCTGTCCCCTCCATATCCCCCCCTCCATATCCCCCCCTCCTGTCCCCTCCATATCCCCCCTCCCCCTCCTGTCCCCTCCATATCCCCCCCTCCTGTCCCCTCCATATCCCCCCTCTTTTCCCCTCCATATCCCCCCCTCCTGTCCCCTCCATATCCCCTCCATATCCCCCCCTCCTGTCCCCTCCATATCCCCCCTCTTGTCCCCTCCATATCCCCCCCTCCTGTCCCCTCCATATCCCCCCCTCCTGTCCCCTCCATATCCTCCCCTCCTGTCCCCTCCATATCCTCCCCTCCTGTCCCCTCCATATCCTCCCCTCCTGTCCCCTCCATATCCCCCCCTCTTGTCCCCTCCATATCCCCCCCTCCTGTCCCCTCCATATCCCCCCCTCCTGTCCCCTCCATATCCCCCCCTCCTGTCCCCTCCATATCCCCCCTCTTGTCCCCTCCATATCCCCCCCTCCTGTCCCCTCCATTTCCCCCCTCCTGTCCCCTCCATATCCCCCCCTCCTGTCCCCTCCATATCCCCCCCTCTTGTCCCCTCCATATCCCCCCCTCCTGTCCCCTCCATATCCCCCCCTCTTGTCCCCTCCATATCCCCCCCTCCTCTCCCCTCCATATCCCCCCTCCCCCTCCTGTCCCCTCCATATCCCCCCCTCCTGTCCCCTCCATATCCCCCCTCCTGTCCCCTCCATATCCCCCCCTCTTGTCCCCTCCATATCCCCCCCTCCTCTCCCCTCCATATCCCCCCTCCCCCTCCTGTCCCCTCCATATCCCCCCTCTTGTCCCCTCCATATCCCCCCCTCCTCTCCCCTCCATATCCCCCCTCCCCCTCCTGTCCCCTCCATATCCCCCCCTCCTCTCCCCTCCATATCCCCCCTCCTGTCCCCTCCATATCCCCCCTCCTCTCCCCTCCATATCCCACCTCCCCCTCCTGTCCCCTCCATATCCCCCCCTCCTGTCCCCTCCATATCCCCCCTCCTGTCCCCTCCATATCCCCCCCTCCTGTCCCCTCCATATCCCCCCCTCTTGTCCCCTCCATATCCCCCCCTCCTCTCCCCTCCATATCCCCCCTCCCCCTCCTGTCCCCTCCATATCCCCCCTCTTGTCCCCTCCATATCCCCCCCTCCTCTCCCCTCCATATCCCCCCTCCCCCTCCTGTCCCCTCCATATCCCCCCCTCCTCTCCCCTCCATATCCCCCCCTCCTCTCCCCTCCATATCCCCCCTCCTGTCCCCTCCATATCCCCCCTCCTCTCCCCTCCATATCCCACCTCCCCCTCCTGTCCCCTCCATATCCCCCCCTCCTGTCCCCTCCATATCCCCCCCTCCTGTCCCCTCCATATCCCCCCCTCCTGTCCCCGCACAGTGATGGAGTTCCTGTACCTGGAATTCCTATTGACGTTGAGCGGAGACTCGGGCGCCCCCTACTGGCTGCCGGGTGTATAACTTCAGCACCACATGGGCGGACAGCGCCGAGCTGAGCGGAGAGAGTAGAGGGAGTGCTGGAGGTTCTTCATCCGACTGGGGGCTCCTCAACCTGCTGGGGGCTCCTCATCCTGCTGGGGGCTCCTCATCCTGCTGGGGGCTCCTCATCCTGCTTGGGGCTCCTCATCCTGCTGGGGGCTCCTCATCTTCCTGGGGGCTCCTCATCCTGCTGGGGGCTCCTCATCCTGCTTGGGGCTCCTCATCCTGCTGGGGGCTCCTCATCTTCCTGGGGGCTCCTCATCCTGCTGGGGGCTCCTCATCTTCTGGGTGCTCCTCATCCTGCTGGGGGCTCCTCATCCTGCTGGGGGCTCCTCATCTTCTGGGGTCTCCTCATCCTGCTGGAGGTTCTTCATCAGACTGGGGGCTCCTCATCCTGCTGGAGGTTCTTCATCCGACTGGGGGCTCCTCCTCCTGCTGGAGGCTCCTCATCTTCCTGGGGGCTTCTCCTCCTGCTGGGAGCTCCTCATCTTCAGGGGAGCAGATCCTCAAACACCCTGCTGGAGGCTGAACCCCAACATTCTCCTGCTGCAGACCGAGGTCCTATATATATCTCTTCTGAAGGCTGATCCTTTAAATCCCACTTCTGAAGGCTGATCTCTGATACCCCAATACTGGAGGTTGCTCCCCTATATCCCACCACTGAAGGCTGATCCCTGATACCCCAATACTGGAGGCTGCTCCCCTATATCCCACCACTGGAGACTGATCCCTGATACCCCACCACTGGAGACTGATCCCCTGTATTCAATTACTGGAGGCTGAGTCCTTATATCCCACTTCTGGAGACTGATACCTGATACCCCAATACTGGAGGCTGATCTCCTATACCCCACTACTGGAGGCTGATCCCCTATATCCCACTACTGGAGGCTGATCCCCTATACCCCACTATTGGAGGCTGATCTCCTATATCCCACTACTGGAGGCTGATCCCCTATATCCTACTACTGGAGGCTGAGCCCCTATATCCCACTATGGGAGACTGTTCCCTTAAATCCCACTACTGGGGACTGAGCCCCTGTATCCCAATACTGGAGGCTGAGCCCCTGTATCCCACTACTGGAGGCTGTTTCCTTAAATCCCACAACTAAAGGATGATCCCCTATCTCCCACTACTGGAGGCTGATATTGGAGACTGATCCCCTATCTCCCACTACTGGAGGCTGATATTGGAGACTGATCCCCTATCTCCCACTACTGGAGGCTGATATTGGAGACTGATCCCCTATACCCCGCTACTGGAGGCTGATATTGGAGACTGATCCCCTATACCCCGCTACTGGAGGCTGATATTGGAGACTGATCACCTATCTCCCGCTACTGGAGGCTGATATTGGAGACTGATCCCCTATACCCCACTACTGGAGGCTGATATTGGAGACTGATCCCCTATATCCCGCTACTGGAGGCTGATATTGGAGACTGATCCCCTATACCCCGCTACTGGAGACTGATATTGGAGACTGATCCCCTATCTCCCACTACTGGAGGCTGATATTGGAGACTGATCCCCTATCTCCCATTACTGGAGGCTGATATTGGAGACCGATCCCCTATATCCCACTACTGGAGGCTGATATTGGAGACTGATCCCCTATCTCCCACTACTGGAGGCTGATATTGGAGACCGATCCCCTATCTCCCACTACTGGAGGCTGATATTGGAGACCGATCCCCTATCTCCCATTACTGGAGGCTGATATTGGAGACCGATCCCCTATCTCCCACTACTGGAGGCTGATATTGGAGACCGATCCCCTATCTCCCGCTACTGGAGGCTGATATTGGAGACCGATCCCCTATCTCCCGCTACTGGAGGCTGATATTGGAGACTGATCCCCTATCTCCCGCTACTGGAGGCTGATATTGGAGACTGATCCCCTATCTCCCGCTACTGGAGGCTGATATTGGAGACTGATCCCCTATCTCCCATTACTGGAGGCTGATATTGGAGACTGATCCCCTATCTCCCACTACTGGAGGCTGATATTGGAGACTGATCCCCTATCTCCCACTACTGGAGGCTGATATTGGAGACTGATCCCCTATATCCCACTACTGGAGGCTGATATTGGAGACTGATCCCCTATCTCCCGCTACTGGAGGCTGATATTGGAGACTGATCCCCTATCTCCCGCTACTGGAGGCTGATATTGGAGACTGATCCCCTATATCCCACTACTGGAGGCTGATTTTGGAGACTGATCCCCTATACCCCACTACTGGAGGCTGATATTGGAGACCGATCCCCTATCTCCCACTACTGGAGGCTGATATTGGAGACCGATCCCCTATCTCCCGCTACTGGAGGCTGATATTGGAGACTGATCCCCTATCTCCCACTACTGGAGGCTGATATTGGAGACTGATCCCCTATACCCCACTACTGGAGGCTGATATTGGAGACTGATCCCCTATCTCCCACTACTGGAGGCTGATATTGGAGACTGATCCCCTATACCCCACTACTGGAGGCTGATATTGGAGACTGATCCCCTATACCCCACTACTGGAGGCTGATATTGGAGACTGATCCCCTATCTCCCGCTACTGGAGGCTGATATTGGAGACTGATCCCCTATCTCCCGCTACTGGAGGCTGATATTGGAGACTGATCCCCTATCTCCCACTACTGGAGGCTGATATTGGAGACCGATCCCCTATATCCCACTACTGGAGGCTGATATTGGAGACTGATCCCCTATATCCCACTACTGGAGGCTGATTTTGGAGACTGATCCCCTATATCCCACTACTGGAGGCTGATCCCCTATACCCCACTACTGGAGGCTGTTTCCTGATATTTCCATACTGGAGGCCTATTCTCGGCTGGACATTGCCCACACGATACCATTGATCCCTCACATCCCCATGTTGGAGGCTGATCTCTCACATCCCTCATTGGAGGCCCATCCCTGATATTCCACCTGCTGGAGGCTGATCCTGAATATCCTTCAGAAACAGGAGGAAGTAGACATTTGAGATTTCATTGTGTGGCCCCTGGATTCAGGGATGGGGCCCTGGGGTCACCACGATCAGTCCGCTGCTTGGATCCCTCTGTCCGCTGCTCAGTAAGTCTTTGTGTCTGATGATGGTGGAGAATCTCTCCTTACCCCCCAGTCACAGCAATATTATCCCTATGGTCTGTATATGAGGGGGAGGGGAAATATTGGGGTGATAGAGGAGGAGTTTGGATAATATTGGGGTGATTGAGGATGAATCCGGGTAATATTGGGGTGAAGGAGGATGAATACGAGTAATATTGGGGTGACGGAGGATGAATCCGGGTAATATTGGGGTGACAGAGGAGGAATCCGGGTAATATTGGGGTGACGGAGGATGAATCCGGGTAATATTGGGGTGACAGAGGATGAATCCGGGTAATATTGGGGTGACGGAGGATGAATACGGGTAATATTGGGGTGACGGAGGATGAATACGAGTAATATTGGGGTGACGGAGGATGAATCCGGGTAATATTGGGGTGACGGAGGATGAATACGAGTAATATTGGGGTGACGGAGGATGAATCCGGGTAATATTGGGGTGACGGAGGATGAATCCGGGTAATATTGGGGTGAGGGAGGATGAATCCGGGTAATATTGGGGTGACGGAGGATGAATACGAGTAATATTGGGGTGACGGAGGATGAATCCGGGTAATATTGGGGTGACGGAGGATGAATCCGGGTAATATTGGGGTGATAGAGGATGAATCCGGGTAATATTGGGGTGACGGAGGATGAATCCGGGTAATATTGGGGTGATAGAGGATGAATCCGGGTAATATTGGGGTGACGGAGGATGAATCCGAGTAATATTGGGGTGCCCCCGGTGGTCGCCCTTCGGATGACGAGGAACGTTCGTCTCATTCAGGTTTTGTGTCGTTAACCCTTTCTTGTTCCTATGACAACATGGATATTCCTTGTTACAGGTTACCATGGCAACAGCTGCCCATCCCCCCTCCCCCCATTGTCCCTTTTTTGGGTGATCTGGAGATTTAGGTGTGGGGGGGGGGATGGGGAATAGATGCAGGGATCATCATCCCCATCCTGGGTGCAGGGACCATCATCCCCATCCTGGGTGCAGGGACCATCATCCCCATCCTGGGTGCAGGGACCATCATCCCCATCCTGGGTGCAGGGACCATCATCTCCATCCTGGGTGCAGGGACCATCATCCCCATCCTGGGTGCAGGGATCATCATCCCCATCCTCGGTGCAGGGACCATCATCCCCATCCTGGGTGCAGGGATCATCATCCCCATCCTGGGTGCAGGGATCATCATCCCCATCCTGGGTGCAGGGATCATCATCCCCATCCTGGGTGCAGGGACCATCATCCCCATCCTGGGTGCAGGGATCATCATCCCCATCCTGGGTGCAGGGATCATCATCCCCATCCTGGGTGCAGGGATCATCATCCCCATCCTGGGTGCAGGGACCATCATCCCCATCCTGGGTGCAGGGACCATCATCCCCATCCTAGGTTCAGGGACCATCATCTCCATCCTGGGTGCAGGGACCATCATCCCCATCCTAGGTTCAGGGACCATCATCTCCATCCTGGGTGCAGGGACCATCATCCCCATCCTAGGTTCAGGGACCATCATCTCCATCCTGGGTGCAGGGACCATCATCCCCATCCTGGGTGCAGGGACCATCATCCCCATCCTGGGTGCAGGGACGATCATCCCCATCCTGGGTGCAGGGACGATCATCCCCATCCTGGGTGCAGGGACGATCATCCCCATCCTGGGTGCAGGGACCATCATCACCATCCTGGGTGCAGGGACCATCATCCCCATCCTGGGTGCAGGGACCATCATCCCCATCCTAGGTGCAGGGACCATCATCCCCATCCTAGGTGCAGGGACCATCATCCCCATCCTGAGTGCAGGGACCATCATCCCCATCCTGGGTGCAGGGACCATCATCCCCATCCTGGGTGCAGGGACCATCATCCCTATCCTGGGTGCAGGGACCATCATCCCCATCCTGGGTGCAGGGACCATCATCCCCATCCTGGGTGCAGGGACCATCATCTCCATCCTGGATGCAGGAACCATCATCTCCATCCTAGGTGCAGGGACCATCATCTCCATCCTAGGTTCAGGGACCATCATCTCCATCCTGGGTGCAGGGACCATCATCTCCATCCTGGGTGCAGGGACCATCATCTCCATCCTAGGTGCAGGGACCATCATCTCCATCCTGGGTGCAGGGACCATCATCTCCATCCTGGGTGCAGGGACCATCATCCCCATCCTGGGTGCAGGGACCATCATCCCCATCCTGGGTGCAGGGACCATCATCTCTATCCTGGGTGCAGGGACCATCATCTCCATCCTGGATGCAGGAACCATCATCTCCATCCTAGGTGCAGGGACCATCATCTCCATCCTAGGTTCAGGGACCATCATCTCCATCCTGGGTGCAGGGACCATCATCTCCATCCTGGGTGCAGGGACCATCATCTCCATCCTGGGTGCAGGGACCATCATCTCCATCCTAGGTGCAGGGACCATCATCCCCATCCTGGGTGCAGGGACCATCATCTCCATCCTGGGTGCAGGGACCATCATCTCCATCCTGGGTGCAGGGACCATCATCTCCATCCTGGGTGCAGGGACCATCATCTCCATCCTGGGTGCAGGGACCATCATCTCCATCCTGGGTGCAGGGACCATCATCTCCATCCTAGGTGCAGGGACCATCATCCCCATCCTGGGTGCAGGGACCATCATCTCCATCCTGGGTGCAGGGACCATCATCTCCATCCTGGGTGCAGGGACCATCATCTCCATCCTAGGTGCAGGGACCATCATCCCCATCCTGGGTGCAGGGACCATCATCTCCATCCTGGGTGCAGGGACCATCATCTCCATCCTAGGTGCAGGGACCATCATCTCCATCCTGGATGCAGAGATCATCATATAAAGATGGCGGTTTTCTGTAGGCCTCCCTTCTATCAGGACAGCCCCAAGGATAACAGGCAGGACTGCTGGTCCCTGGAAAGGTCCCCCTGGAGATGTCCTCCTGGTTGGACGGACAGGTGATCGGTCGGCCGGTCCCTGGGAAGGTCCCCCTGGAGATGTCCTCCTGGTTGGATGGACAGGTGATCGGTCGGCCAGTCCCTGGGAAGGTCCCCCTGGAGATGTCCTCCTGGTTGGATGGACAGGTGATCAGTCGGCCGGTCCCCCTGGAGATGTCCTCCTGGTTGGACGGACAGGTGATCGGTCAGCCGGTCCCTGGGAAGGTCCCCCTGGACCCTGGAGTCGTTCTCCTGGTTGGACGGACAGGTGATCGGTCGGCCGGTCCCTGGGAAGGTCCCCCTGGACCCTGGAGTCGTTCTCCTGGTTGGACGGACAGGTGATCGGTCGGCCGGTCCCTGGGAAGGTCCCCCTGGAGATGTCCTCCTGGTTGGACGGACAGGTGATCGGTCAGCCGGTCCCTGGGAAGGTCCCCCTGGACCCTGGAGTCGTTCTCCTGGTTGGACGGACAGGTGATCGGTCAGCCGGTCCCTGGGAAGGTCCCCCTGGAGATGTCCTCCTGGTTGGACGGACAGGTGATCGGTCAGCCGGTCCCTGGGAAGGTCCCCCTGGAGATGTCCTCCTGGTTGGACGGACAGGTGATCGGTCAGCCGGTCCCTGGGAAGGTCCCCCTGGAGATGTCCTCCTGGTTGGACGGACAGGTGATCGGTCAGCCAGTCCCTGGGAAGGTCCCCCTGGACCCTGGAGTCGTTCTCCTGGTTGGACGGACAGGTGATCGGTCAGCCGGTCCCTGGAGAGGTCCCCCTGGAGATGTCCTCCTGGTTGGACGGACAGGTGATCGGTCAGCCGGTCCCTGGGAAGGTCCCCCTGGAGATGTCCTCCTGGTTGGACGGACAGGTGATCGGTCAGCCGGTCCCTGGGAAGGTCCCCCTGGAGATGTCCTCCTGGTTGGACGGACAGGTGATCGGTCAGCCGGTCCCTGGGAAGGTCCCCCTGGAGATGTCCTCCTGGTTGGACGGACAGGTGATCGGTCAGCCGGTCCCTGGGATGGTGCTCTCTCACAGGAAGTCACGTGTTCAGAGCTTACACAGCACCGAGGACTCCGCCCACCCTCATGGAACAGTGCTGAGTTCCTGAGCGGCCAATCAGGGGAGGGAATCATGTTCTCCTCCCTATGTGTGAGTACTGAGTGGGTCACTTTGTTTCCCTGAGCCAATGGCAGGCAGGGAAAGGAACTGGGGGGCCGGCCTTAAAGTATAACCACAGTGAGGATGTGAAATCTGATCTCCAATGATGTCCAGGCTCCTCCCACACTCCTTCCTGGAATTCTGGGACACGGAGTCGCTCTGCCCTGGGAGGAGGCACTGCTGTGTCACACATTTCACAGAGCCCGCCTTCTGAGAGGAGGAGTTTAAGGAGGCGGAGTCAGGACAGGAATCAGCAAGGTACTATGGGAAATGTAGTGCTGAGAAATGGAGGAGAAGCTGCAAAGCATGCTGGGAGTGTGGGAAGTGGTGGGAGGAGGCGGCCAGCAGACAGGCAGCATGGAGGAGATTTTCCGCCATCTTCTATTACTGCAGTTTATGGAAGTCCCTCCCCTGAGATCTGGGGGACATCCATGTTCCATGATGTCTCGGGCTCCATGTTCCATGATGTCTCGGGCTCCATGTTCCATGATGTCTCGGGCTCATGTTCCATGATGTCTCGGCACTCTCGGCTCATGTTCCATGATGTCTCGGGCTCCATGTTCCATGATGTCTCGGGCTCATGTTCCATGATGTCTCGGCACTCTCGGCTCATGTTCCATGATGTCTCGGGCTCCATGTTCCATGATGTCTCGGCACTCTCGGCTCATGTTCCATGATGTCTCGGCACTCTCGGCTCATGTTCCATGATGTCTCGGCACTCTCAGGCTCATGTTCCATGATGTCTCGGCACTCTCGGCTCATGTTCCATGATGTCTCGGCACTCTCGGCTCATGTTCCATGATGTCTCGGCACTCTCGGCTCCATGTTCCATGATGTCTCGGCTCCATGTTCCATGATGTCTCGGCACTCTCGGCTCCATGTTCCATGATGCCTCGGCACTCTCTCTGTTCCATGATGTCTCGGCACTCTCTCTGTTCCATGATGTCTCGGCACTCTCGGCTCATGTTCCATGATGTCTCGGCACTCTCAGGCTCATGTTCCATGATGTCTCGGCACTCTCGGCTCATGTTCCATGATGTCTCGGCACTCTCAGGCTCATGTTCCGTGATGTCTCGGCACTCTCGGCTCATGTTCCATGATGTCTCGGGCTCCATGTTCCATGATGTCTCGGGCTCCATGTTCCATGATGTCTCGGGCTCATGTTCCATGATGTCTCGGCACTCTCGGCTCATGTTCCATGATGTCTCGGGCTCCATGTTCCATGATGTCTCGGGCTCATGTTCCATGATGTCTCGGCACTCTCGGCTCATGTTCCATGATGTCTCGGGCTCCATGTTCCATGATGTCTCGGCACTCTCGGCTCATGTTCCATGATGTCTCGGCACTCTCGGCTCATGTTCCATGATGTCTCGGCACTCTCGGCTCCATGTTCCATGATGTCTCGGCACTCTCGGCTCATGTTCCATGATGTCTCGGCACTCTCGGCTCATGTTCCATGATGTCTCGGCACTCTCGGCTCATGTTCCATGATGTCTCGGCACTCTCGGCTCCATGTTCCATGATGTCTCGGCTCCATGTTCCATGATGTCTCGGCACTCTCGGCTCCATGTTCCATGATGCCTCGGCACTCTCTCTGTTCCATGATGTCTCGGCACTCTCTCTGTTCCATGATGTCTCGGCACTCTCGGCTCATGTTCCATGATGTCTCGGCACTCTCAGGCTCATGTTCCATGATGTCTCGGCACTCTCGGCTCATGTTCCATGATGTCTCGGCACTCTAGGGTCCATGTTCCATGATGTCTTGGCACTCTCAGGCTCATGTTCCGTGATGTCTCGGCACTCTCGGCTCATGTTCCATGATGTCTCGGCACTCTCAGGCTCATGTTCCATGATGTCTCGGCACTCTCGGCTCATGTTCCATGATGTCTCGGCACTCTCAGGCTCATGTTCCGTGATGTCTCGGCACTCTCGGCTCATGTTCCATGATGTCTCGGCACTCTCAGGCTCATGTTCCATGATGTCTCAGCACTCTCAGGCTCCATGTTCCATGATGTCTCGGCACTCTCAGGCTCATGTTCCATGATGTCTCAGCACTCTCTCTGTTCCATGATGTCTCGGCACTCTCTGCTCCATGTTCCATGATGTCTCGGCACTCTCGGCTCCATGTTCCATGTTGTCTCGGCACTCTCGGCTCCATGCTCCATGATGTCTCGGCACTCTCAGGCTCATGCTCCATGATGTCTCTGCACTCTCAGGCTCATGTTCCATGATGTCTCGGCACTCTCTCTGTTCCATGATGTCTTTGCACTCTCAGGCTCATGTTCCATGATGTCTCGGCACTCTCAGGCTCATGTTCCATGATGTCTCGGCACTCTCTGCTCCATGTTCCATGATGTCTCGGCACTCTCTTTTTCATGTTCCATGATGTCTCGGCACTCTCAGGCTCATGTTCCATGATGTCTCTGCACTCTCAGGCTCATGTTCCATGATGTCTCGGCACTCTCGGCTCCATGTTCCATGATGTCTCGGCACTCTCAGGCTCATGTTCCATGATGTCTCGGCACTCTCTGCTCCATGTTCCATGATGTCTCGGCACTCTCTTTTTCATGTTCCATGATGTCTCGGCACTCTCAGGCTCATGTTCCATGATGTCTCTGCACTCTCAGGCTCATGTTCCATGATGTCTCGGCACTCTCGGCTCCATGTTCCATGATGTCTCGGCACTCTCAGGCTCATGTTCCATGATGTCTCAGCACTCTCAGGCTCATGTCCCATGATGTCTCTGCATTCTCTGTTCCATGATGTCTCGGCACTCTCAGGCTCATGTTCCATGATGTCTCGGCACTCTCAGGCTCATGTTCCCAATGTCTCGGCACTCTCAGGCTCATGTTCCATGATGTCTCGGCACTCTCGGCTCCATGATGTCTCGGCACTCTCAGGCTCATGCTCCATGATGTCTCGGCACTCTCAGGCTCATGTTCCATGATGTCTCGGCACTCTCAGGCTCATGTTCCATGATGTCTCGGCACTCTCGGCTCCATGTTCCATGATGTCTTGGCACTCTCAGGCTCATGTAACATGATGTCTAGGCACTCTCTGCTCCATGTTCCATGATGTCTCAGCACTCTCGGCTCCATGTTCCATGTTGTCTCGGCACTCTCGGCTCCATGCTCCATGATGTCACGGCACTCTCAGGCTCATGTTCCATGATGTCTCGACACTCTCAGGCTCATGTTCCATGATGTCTCGGCACTCTCAGGCTCATGTTCCATGATGTCTCGGCACTCTCAGGCTCATGTTCCATGATGTCTCGGCACTCTCAGGCTCATGTTCCATGATGTCTCGGCACTCTCAGGCTCATGTTCCATGATGTCTCGGCACTCTCAGGCTCATGTTCCATGATGTCTCGGCACTCTCAGGCTCATGTTCCATGATGTCTCAGCACTCTTGTCTTCATGTCCCATGATGTCTCGGCACTCTCTCTGTTCCATGATGTCTCGGCACTCTCAGGCTCATGTTCCATGATGTCTCGGCACTCTCAGGCTCATGTTCCATGATGTCTCGGCACTCTAGGGTCCATGTTCCATGATGTCTCGGCACTCTCAGGCTCATGTTCCATGATGTCTCGGCACTCTCAGGCTCATGTTCCATGATGTCTCAGCACTCTCAGGCTCATGTTCCATGATGTCTCGGCACTCTCAGGCTCATGTTCCATGATGTCTCGGCACTCTCAGGCTCATGTTCCATGATGTCTCGGCACTCTAGGGTCCATGTTCCATGATGTCTCGGCACTCTCAGGCTCATGTTCCATGATGTCTCGGCACTCTCAGGCTCATGTTCCATGATGTCTCGGCACTCTCAGGCTCATGTTCCATGATGTCTCGGCACTCTCAGGCTCATGTTCCATGATGTCTCGGCACTCTCAGGCTCATGTTCCATGATGTCTCGGCACTCTCAGGCTCATGTTCCATGATGTCTCGGCACTCTCAGGCTCATGTTCCATGATGTCTCGGCACTCTCAGGCTCATGTTCCATGATGTCTCAGCACTCTCTCTGTTCCATGATGTCTCGGCACTCTCAGGCTCATGTTCCATGATGTCTCGGCACTCTCAGGCTCATGTTCCATGATGTCTCGGCACTCTAGGGTCCATGTTCCATGATGTCTCGGCACTCTCAGGCTCATGTTCCATGATGTCTCGGCACTCTCAGGCTCATGTTCCATGATGTCTCGGCACTCTTTTTTTCATGTTCCATGATGTCTCAGCACTCTAGGGTCCATGTTCCATGATGTCTCGGCACTCTCAGGCTCATGTTCCATGATGTCTTGGCACTCTCAGGCTCATGTTCCATGATGTCTCGGCACTCTCAGGCTCATGTTCCATGATGTCTCGGCACTCTAGGGTCCATGTTCCATGATGTGTCAGTACTCTCAGGCTCATGTTCCATGATGTCTCGGCACTCTTTTTTTCATGTTCCATGATGTCTCAGCACTCTAGGGTCCATGTTCCATGATGTCTCGGCACTCTCAGGCTCATGTTCCATGATGTCTCGGCACTCTCTGGTTGCGTTGGTCACACTGATGGACTTTCTGATTGATGTGACTATGAAGCACTCTCAGCAGAGACGATATGCAAATTTTACTGTTACCAATTACTGATCTAGAAAGAGGAATCCATTTAAGTTCTGACCTCCCCTGGGCACACTGGCTGCATGCTTCTTTGAGGTCAGTGACTCCCCAGTCAATGGCAAGGAGTTCCTCCATATTTCGGGCACCACATTTCCTTTGAGGTCAGTGACTCAGTAACAGCACATATATATCAGCTACTACGGGAGGAGATGATGGAGGACAACACCATTAAATCAGCTCATAATCTTTCATGAGACATTTCATGGCTTTTCCCTGCAGACATTGGGTATGGATGACGTTCCTCACGTGTTCCTCTGCTCAGTATTCAGAAGATGTCACCATGAAGAAGCAGATTGTGATGAACCTTCTCATGAATTGGTTCATACTACCTTGTGAGGCCGAGGCAGAGCCGCAGATAGGGCAGAAGTCCAAGGGTTAAACCTGGAGAACAGTAACGGTGTCTCCTCCTTTGTGTTGGATTCATTTCCCGTTGTGACTCACTGTTTGTTTTCAGATATTTCTTCAATGTGATCCGTCTCACTTGGATGAACTGATTAGCCATCTGTGATCGCACATTTCCCTGCTCACTGTGACAGGCGATGATGTCTCTGAACAGACCAATCACTGACAGCCATTCTCTGTTATGACTCCCAGTGACAAGCGTGGCCTAACCCTCCCTGGGAGTTGGTGGTGGTGAAGCTCCTCACCAGGAGGCTGAGGAAGTGGAGACCCCCACTGAGGGTTTGGGATTGACTACAGATTGTAGAGACCCCTGTCCTGGGGTGGGGGACATCTAACAATGGTGGCGACTCTCAACAGTGGTTGGCGACGGTGCAGAAGTTCATTTACAGAAGGAAAGAGTATGGGGGGGAGGGGGGGGGGGCAATTGGTGATTGTAGAGACTCTCAGTGGGGCATGAAATTAGAGAAGATGATTTCCAGGAATTACCGGCAATTGAGATTACTGCAAGGGGTTGGCCATGGTGGGGACTCACACAGTCGGAGTGGAGAATGCCATTGGTGGGGTGTCTTTCTGGGGGTTGGTATCAGTGGAAACCTTCAACTACAGTGAGGGGAGGAGGCATTGACAGTGTTTAAGATCTTTGCTGGGGTTTCGTGATTGTGGAGACCCTCAGCAAGGCAGGACGGAGAGCTGGCAGTCACTAGGCATTGCTGGTGGTAAAGACTTTCACCGGGGTTGGCAATGATACCAGGAGACCTTACCAGGAATTCAGGGCAGTTGAGATTTGTTTTAAAGGGCTTGGTGGTGGAAGAGGGGGAGATTCCCAGTGGCAATGGGGGGGCGGGGGGGCTAATTGTCAATAGTGAAGACTATTGCTGAGAATAGATTAGGTGCGGATGATTAACAGGAATTCTTATATGTGGTTGGTGGTGGCTGAGACCTTTGCTGGTGGTTGTGTTGGTGGAGAATTGGCAATAGTGGAGGGTTTTCTGCGGTGGAGATTCTCACCGAGGGTAGGTGATGGGTGGGGAACAGCTGGCAGTAATGGAGGAGTAATGGGGAGTTGTTGGTAGTGGAGGCTCACTAGGGAAGACTGGTAGTAGAGATCCTCACTAAGGGGTGATGGTAATGGAGATCCTCACTAGAGGAGGTTGGTAGTGGAAACCCTCACTGACATTTGGTTTTAGTGGAAACCCTCACTGGGAGAGATTGGTAGTGTAGACCCTCACTTTCAGATGGTGGTAGTGGAGACCCTCACCAACAGTTGGTGGTATTGTAGACCCTAACTGACAGCTGGTTTTAGTGGAGACCCTCACTGGCAGTTGGTAGTAGTGGAGATTCTCATTTGGGAGATTGGTATTGGAGACCCTCACTGGCAGTTGGTTGTAGTGGAGACCCTCACTGGGGGAGATTGGTAGTGTAGACCCTCACTGACAGCTGGTTTTAGTGGAGACCCTCACTAGGGAAAACTGGTAGTGGAGACCCTCACTGGCAGTTGGTAGTAGTGGAGATTCTCATTTGGGAGATTGGTATTGGAGACCCTTACTGACAGATGGTGGTAGTGGAGACCCTCACCAACAGTTGGTAGTAGTGTAGACCCTCACTGACAGATGGTGGTAGTGGAGACCTTCACCAACATTTGGTGGTAGTGAAGACTCTCACTGGCTGTTGGTGGTAGTGGAGACCCTTGCTGGGGAAGATCGGTAGTCGAGACCATCACTGATAGCTGGTGGTAGGGGAGAACCTCGCTGGTCGAGATCAGTAGTGGAGACCCTCACTGGGGGAGATTGGTAGTGTAGACACTTACTGACAGTTGGTGGTAGTGTAGACCCTCACTGATAGTTGGTGGTAGTGGAGACCCTCACTGGGGTAGATCGGTAGTGGAGACCCTCACTGGCAGTTGGTGGTGGTAGAGACCCTCGCTGGGGTAGAATGGTAGTGGAGACTCTCACTGGGGGAGATTGGTAGTGTAGACCCTCACTGCCAGTTGGTGGTAGTGTAGACCCTCACTGGGGGAGACTGGTAGTATAGACCCTCAGTGGGGGAGACTGGTAGTGTAGACCCTCAGTGGGGGAGATCGGTAGTATAAACCCTCACCAACAGTTGGTGGTAGTGTCCTCACCGGGGGAGATTGGTAGTGGAGATCCTTGCTGGGGGAGATTGGTAGTGTAGACCCTCACTGACAGTTGATGGTAGTGGAGACCCTAACATTTGGTGGTAGTGGAGACCCTCACAGGTAGTTGGTGGTAGTGTAGACCCTCACTGGGGAGATTGGTACTGTGGACCCTCACTGACAGATGGTGGTAGTGGAGATCCTTGCTGGGGGAGATCAGTATTTGAGACCATCACTGATAGCTGGTGGTAGTGGAGACCCTCACTGGGGGAGATTGATAGTGTAGACCCTCACTGACAGTTGGTGGTAGTGGAGATCCTCGCTTGGGGAGAGCGGTAGTGGAGACTCTCACTGGGAGGAGACTGGTAGTATAGACCCTCACTAAGGGAGATTGGTAGAGTAGACCCTCAGTGGAGGAGACTCGTAGTGTAGACCGTCAGTGACAGTTGGTGATAGTGGAGACCCTCACTGACAGTTGGTGGTAGTGGAGACCTTCACTGGGGGGGATTGGTAGTGGAGATCCTCACTGGGGGAGATTGGTAGTGGAGATCCTTGCTGGGGGAGATTGGTAGTGGAGATCCTCACTGGGGGAGATTGGTAGTGGAGATCCTTGTTGGGGGAGATTGGTAGTGGAGACTCTGACAGTTGGTGGTAGTGGAGACCCTCACTGGGAGAAATTGGTAATGGAGATCCTTGCTGGGGGAGATTGGTAGTGGAGATCCTTGCTGGGGGGGATTGGTAGTGGAGATCCTTGTTGGGGAAGATTGGTAGTGGAGATCCTTGCTGGGGGAGATTGGTAGTGGAGATCCTTGTTGGGGGAGATTGGTAGTGGAGACCCCTGCTGGGGGAGATTGGTAGTGGAGACCCCCCCCCCTGGGGGAGATTGGTAGTGGAGACCCCCCCTGGTGGAGATTGGTAGTGGAGACCCCCACTGGAGGAGATTGGTAGTGGAGATCCTCGCTGGGGGGGATTGGTAGTGAAGATCCTCGCTGGGGGGGATTGGTAGTGGAGATCCTTGATGGGGTAGATTGGTAGTGGAGACCCCCCCTGGTGGAGATTGGTAGTGGAGACCCCTGCTGGGGGAGATTGGTAGTGGAGATCCCCCCTGGTGGAGATTGGTAGTGGAGATTCCCCCTTGTGGAGATTGGTAGTGGAGACTACCCCTGGGGGAGATTGGTAGTGGAGACCCCTCCTGGTGGAGATTGGTAGTGGAGACTCCCCCTGGGGGAGATTGGTATTGGAGACCCCTCCTGGTGGAGATTGGTAGTGGAGACCCCCCCTGGTGGAGATTGGTAGTGGAGACCCCTGCTGGGGGAGATTGGTAGTGGAGACCCCCCCTGGTGGAGATTGGTAGTGGAGACCCCTGCTGGGGGAGATTGGTAGTGGAGACCCCCCTGGTGGAGATTGGTAGTGGAGACCCCCCCTGGAGGAGATTGGTAGTGGAGACCCTCCCTGGTGGAGATTGGTAGTGGAGACCCCTGTTGGAGGAGATTGGTAGTGGAGACCCCCCTGGTGGAGATTGGTAGTGGAGACCCCCCTGGTGGTGATTGGTAGTGGAGACCCCCCCCCTGGTGGAGATTGGTAGTGGAGACCCCTGTTGGAGGAGATTGGTAGTGGAGACCCCCCTGGTGGAGATTGGTAGTGGAGACCCCCCCTGGAGGAGATTGGTAGTGGAGACCCTCCCTGGTGGAGATTGGTAGTGGAGACCCTCCCTGGTGGAGATTGGTAGTGGAGACCCCCCTGGTGGAGATTGGTAGTGGAGACCCCCCTGGTGGAGATTGGTAGTGGAGACCCTCCCTGGTGGAGATTGGTAGTGGAGACCCTCCCTGGTGGAGATTGGTAGTGGAGACCCCCCTGGTGGAGATTGGTAGTGGAGACCCTCCCTGGTGGAGATTGGTAGTGGAGACCCCTGTTGGAGGAGATTGGTAGTGGAGACCCCCCTGGTGGAGATTGGTAGTGGAGACCCCTGCTGGAGGAGATTGGTAGTGGAGACCCCCCTGGTGGAGATTGGTAGTGGAGACCCCCCCTGGAGGAGATTGGTAGTGGAGACCCTCCCTGGTGGAGATTGGTAGTGGAGACCCTCCCTGGTGGAGATTGGTAGTGGAGACCCCCCTGGTGGAGATTGGTAGTGGAGACCCTCCCTGGTGGAGATTGGTAGTGGAGACCCTCCCTGGTGGAGATTGGTAGTGGAGACCCTCCCTGGTGGAGATTGGTAGTGGAGACCCCCCTGGTGGAGATTGGTAGTGGAGACCCCTGCTGGAGGAGATTGGTAGTGGAGACCCCCCTGGTGGAGATTGGTAGTGGAGACCCCCCCTGGTGGTGATTGGTAGTGGAGACCCCCCCTGGTGGAGATTGGTAGTGGAGACCCCCCCTGGAGGAGATTGGTAGTGGAGACCCCCCTGGTGGAGATTGGTAGTGGAGACCCCCCCTGGTGGTGATTGGTAGTGGAGACCCCCCCCTGGAGGAGATTGGTAGTGGAGACCCCCCCCTGGAGGAGATTGGTAGTGGAGACCCCCCCTGGTGGTGATTGGTAGTGGAGACCCCTGCTGGAGGAGATTGGTAGTGGAGACCCCCCCTGGTGGTGATTGGTAGTGGAGACCCCCCTGGTGGTGATTGGTAGTGGAGACCCCTGCTGGAGGAGATTGGTAGTGGACACTGACAGTAAGGCACAGTGGATATTTCTGCAGGGGGGGGGTGGTGGAGTTATATGCTGTGGTGTTGGAAGCTCCATGGTTCCGACGATTCGATTTCGGGGGATATTCGGTGTCTCTGATTTCTGATAGCTGACATGTGGAGATCTTGAGGAATGAATACTAAGTTGCTGTGTTTTCCCTGCAGGCTGCTGCGAGGAATGGCATGAAGGATGTCCAGACAGAAAACATGATGTTCACCGACAAAAGCAAATCGTCTTTGAGTCAGAAACCAGGGCAGAAGAAGACCCGCCCCCACGGCCTGCCCTCCCCGGCGCTGTGCTGCGCCTGCGGACTCTGCATCATGCTGGCGGGAATAAACATTACTCTAGTTGGCGCTTTTGCCTTCGGGACATTTCTGCCGGTCAATAACCCCCCCATCATCATCGGACCCATTCTCCTGGTGGTGGCCTTTGCGTTTTTCGGTGCTTGCTGCATTTGTAGCCGGAGGCCGCCGGCACACGGGGCCAGGAAGTCGAAGCCGGGATCTAACATCGGATTCATAAAGCCAGGAAACGCAGCGTTTGAGATCGAGACCAGCGAGCACACGGTGCAGGATACCACGGCGGTGCAGCTCAGCCCAACCAACTCTCCGGGGTCATCCCGAAAGTCCTCCCCCGTTCATGACAACCCAAAGACATGCAAACTCTTCACCATGGAAGGCAATGGGCCAGCCGCTAAATTCACCGCCGGAGGTGAGTCGGTGCAGCTCAACCTACCTAGAGATCCGGTCACCTAAAGGCAGCAGACCGGAGCAGAAGGAGATCTTTACAGCTGCCTGCACTGCAGCCAGGGTTCAACTCCCGGGAGGGCTGCAGGAAGAGTGAAGGAGGCTGAAGAGGCCCGGCCATGGAGGATGCAGAAAGGCTGATAATGCAGAGCCAGGCGGTCGTCTTCCCGTCACGTGTGTCCCGTGTGTAGAATCGTCATTCTTTGTGCCAATCATTCGTGTTCTGTGGTTGCTGCACCGCAAGGAACATGGACCCAAAGCGGAGGATGGACCTCCAAGTCATGTCTGTCAGCTCCAGGGACTGCGGGGTATTTCCAGACCGTTTCCGCCTGGAGAGTCAGACTTGGGTTGATGGATAGAAACGTTTCTTGTCTTTGTGATTGTTGCATGATGTGACTTCTTCTTGGGTTAGGCTGAGCTCCTCAGAACCTCTTGTAGCTTCGTCCTTGTAGAGATGTACCGACCAGAATAGAATAGAATAGAACAGAATAGAATAGAACAGAATAGAACAGAATAGAATAGAATAGAATAGAACAGAATAGAATAGAATAGAACAGAATGGAATAGAATGTTCTTACTTTGTCTCCGAACGTTTATTCAGAGCGGGGGCTGGGAGAGAGGGATTGACATGTGCCGGATGAAAACATTTGTTTCGTTTTGACTCATTATTTCAATTGTTTTGTTTAGTTAAATTTATTAAATTCGTTTTCTAATTCGATTTTCTAATTCTTTTTAATGAAATTCAACCGAATTCAGAAAATTCGAATCGAAATACTAAAGTATCGAATCAGCATTCAGATTCATTCTATTCGATATTGGAATTTCCGAAGACGGTAATATTCTTTCTATTCTATTCTATTGTTTTTTTCTATTCAATTTCATGATCTGTTCTCTTTAATTCTATTCTTGTTTTTTGAATTCGATTTTGTTTTCAGATTTGATTTCGTTTTCGTTATTCCAGATTGGGTTTAATTTCGTCATTATTATAATTCTGAACTTTGGATACATCCAAATCTCCGAATAACGAAACATTTGTCTGAATTTCAATTCGGAATGAAGCAAACCGCACACGTCTAGAGAGGAACGTTCTCTGCGGATCTTCCTGTACGGGGAACTCGAAGTATACAAATGTGCGCCAAACCACAAGAGTCCAAAACACTGCCAACTGTCCGTGACACCAACTGTCTGTGACACCGCCAACTTTCCGTGACACCAACTGTCCGTGACACCAACTGTCCGTGACACCGCCAACTTTCCGTGACACCGCCAACTGTCCGTGACACCGCCAACTGTCCGTGACAGCGCCAACTGTCCGTGACACCGCCAACTTTCCGTGACACCACCAACTGTCCGTGACACCGCCAACTGTCCGTGACAGCGCCAACTTTCCGTGACACCAACTGTCCGTGACACCGCCAACTTTCCGTGACACCGCCAACTGTCCGTGACACCGCCAACTGTCCATGACACCATCAACTGTCCCTGACACCGCCAACTGTCCGTGACACCGCCAACTTTCCGTGACACCAACTGTCCGTGACACCGCCAACTGTCCGTGACACCGCCAACTTTCCGTGACACCAACTGTCCGTGACACCGCCAACTGTCCCTGACACCGCCAACTGTCCGTGACACCGCCAACTGTCCCTGACACCGCCAACTGTCCGTGACACCGCCAACTGTCCCTGACACCGCCAACTGTCCGTGACACCACCAACTTTCCGTGACATGCCCGAGGGCCCAGGGTCAGTAGGGGGCCCCATGAGATGCCCCTGGTACCTTTTTCATAGGCTTTTTTGAGTTTGGGCAAGGACACAGGGGCCCCATGATCCCCTATTGCCCGGGGGCCCCATGAGTTGTCAGTCCACCCTTGCCGCCAACTGTCCATGACACCGCCAACTGTCTGTGACACCACCAACTGTCCCAACGCATTTCAGGGCAAAATTGCTTCCTTGTCGTCAGAAGACTGGAGAAAGGATTCCACAAAGAAATGGATCCACGTCTGAGCTTGGATGGGAGTTCCAACGTATATCTCAGATGTATCCAATCCATGCATAGATGTTCCAACAATGTAGCCAGCGGCAGTTACATTGTGACACAGGAATCAGTCCAGCAGGAGGTTTTCATCAGATCAGATGTGGATCCATTTCATTGTAGAGTCGGTTCGATTCCTTCTTCCATCCTACTGATGAAGGGGGTTTTGCTGCCCCGAAACGCGTTGGCTCTCCCATTGTTCTGATGAAAGGGTTTTGCTGCCCCGAAACGCGTTGGATCTTCCATCGTTCTGATGAAAGGGGTTTTGCTGCCCCGAAACGCGTTGGCTCTCCCATCCTTCTGATGAAGGGGGTATTGCTGCCCCGAAACGCGTTGGCTCTCCCATCGTTCTGATGAAGGGGGTTTTGCTGCCCTGAAACGCGTTGGCTCTCCCATCGTTCTGATGAAGGGGGTTTTGCTGCCCCGAAACGCGTTGACTCTCCCATCGTTCTGATGAAGGGGGTTTTGCTGCCCCGAAACGCGTTGGCTCTCCCATCCTTCTGATGAAGGGGGTATTGCTGCCCCAAAACGCGTTTGCTCTCCCATCGTTCTGATGAAGGGGGTTTTTCTGCCCCGAAATGCGTTGGCTCTCCCATCGTTCTGATGAAAGGGGTTTTGCTGCCCCGAAACGCGTTGGCTCTCCCATCGTTTTGGTATTACGACCAGTTGAAGGACTCTCTTTGGTTTGGCGCACATTTGGATAATTTGACTTCCTTCCATTGGGGGGAGCTGTGCGTCGGAAGAGCCGCCTCACCACAGCCAATGAACGCGTTCGAAGAATTTCTTATTTTTGGAAAAGACATTAAAATCATAAATGTGTTTCCCTGGAACCTGTATCAGGACACCACTAATGATTGTCAGCTCCTTGGCCCAGCCTCAGCTCCATACCATGTATCTGTACCGTCTGATGGCTCCCCTCCCCCACACAAACTGTTTGTATGGCAGAAACATCAATAGAGACGCAGCCAGGAGACTCCAGAATGTGCCGAGTCTATAAACATGATAAATTCCCCCCGTCGCAGCACGCCGCTATCCCCGCTAGTTACCATGGTTACCGGTCACACCACCTGGAATTCCGTATTTCATGCAATGTGAGGAATCACCGTCCATTTATAGCGCAGGCGGCGAAACAATCAGCAACATGGCGGACAGGAGACATAATATCCCCGGAGGAGAGACAGGGAAGGAAATGTGTATTTGCACACAGAAATGATCGGTCTAACAATGGAATGTTCCCCCTCACACAGAAATGATCGGTCTAACAATGGAATGTTCCCCCTCACACAGAAACGATCGGTCTAACAATGGAATGTTCCCCCCTCACACAGAAACGATCGGTCTAACAATGGAATGTTCCCCCCTCACACAGAAATGATCGGTCTAACAATGGAATGTTCGCCCCTCACACAGAAACGATCGGTCTAACAATGGAATGTTCCCCCCTCACACAGAAACGATCGGTCTAACAATGGAATGTTCGCCCCTCACACAGAAATGATCGGTCTAACAATGGAATGTTCGCCCCTCACACAGAAATGATCGGTCTAACAATGGAATGTTGTCCCCTCACACAGAAACGATCGGTCTAACAATGGAATGTTCCCCCCTCACACAGAAACGATCGGTCTAACAATGGAATGTTCGCCCCTCACACAGAAATGATCGGTCTAACAATGGAATGTTCGCCCCTCACACAGAAATGATCGGTCTAACAATGAAATGTTCGCCCCTCACACAGAAACGATCAGTCTAACAATGGAATGTTCGCCCCTCACACAGAAATGATCGGTCTAACAATGGAATGTTCGCCCCTCACACAGAAATGATCGGTCTAACAATGGAATGTTCGCCCCTCACACAGAAATGATCGGTCTAACAATGGAATGTTCGCCCCTCACACAGAAATGATCGGTCTAACAATGGAATGTTCGGTGTAACACTGAGAGACAGAATACAACAACAAATTCAGCAGAAATGCGTCTAACAAATGATGACGGATCTGCATGTTCATGAGGGAAAGAAGGATTTGATCCCCTATCATTCAGCAGGATTTCTGGCTCCCAGGTGTCTCTCATACAGGTAACAAGCTGAGATTAGAAGCAGTCTCTTAAAAGGGAGTGCTGCTAATCTCATTGTGTTACCTGTATAAAAGACACCTGTCCACAGGAGCAATCAAACCATCAGATTCCAAACTCTCCACCATGGCAAAGACCAAAGAGCTGTCCAAGGATGTCAGGGACAAGATGGTAGACCTACACAAGGCTGGACTGGGCTACCAAACTATGGC
>NW_028321211.1:0-64755 GCF_062004578.1 Staurois parvus
GTGTGGGAGAGGTTCCCCGAGGGTGGTGAGGCCTGGGGAGTGATTTTTGAGGTTATCTGAGAATTTTTTTTTTTTAGGGTGGGAGAGCTGACCCCGGGGTGGTGGTGTCGGGGGGGGGGATTTTTGAGGTCGTCTGAGATAGGGGTTTTTTTTGTGGTGGGAGAGGTTCCCCGAGGGTGGTGAGGCCGGGGGAGTGATTTTTGAGGTTATCTGAGAAATTATTTTTTTTAGGGTGGGAGAGCTGACCCCGGGGTGGTGGTGCCGGGGGGTGATTTTTGAGGTCGTCTGAGATAGGGTTTTTTTTTGGTGTGGGAGAGGTTCCCCGAGGGTGGTGAGGCCTGGGGAGTGATTTTTGAGGTTATCTGAGAATTTTTTTTTTTTAGGGTGGGAGAGCTGACCCCGGGGTGGTGGTGTCGGGGGGGGGGATTTTTGAGGTCGTCTGAGATAGGGGTTTTTTTTGGGGTGGGAGAGGTGTCCCGAGGGTGGTGAGGCCTGGGGAGTGAATTTTGAGGTTATCTGAGAAATTTTTTTTTTAGGGTGGGAGAGCAGATCCCGGGTGGTGGTGCCGGTGGGGTGATTTTTGAAGTCGTCTGAGATAGGGTTTTTTTTTGGGGTGGGAGAGGTGCCCCGAGGGTGGTGAGGCCTGGGGAGTGATTTTTGAGGTTATCTGAGAATTTTTTTTTTTTTAGGGTGGGAAAGCTGGTGGTGGTGTCGGGGGGGGGGGGGATTTTTGAGGTCGTCTGAGATAGGGGTTTTTTTTGTGGTGGGAGAGGTTCCCCGAGGGTGGTGAGGCCGGGGGAGTGATTTTTGAGGTTATCTGAGAAATTATTTTTTTTAGGGTGGGAGAGCTGACCCGGGGTGGTGGTGCCGGGGGGTGATTTTGAGGTCGTCTGAGATAGGGGTTTTTTTTGGGGTGGGAGAGGTGCCCCGAGGGTGGTGAGGCCTGGGGAGTGATTTTTGAGGTTATCTGAGAAATTTTTTTTTTTAGGGTGGGAGAGCTGACCCGGGGTGGTGGTGCCGGGGGGGGTTATTTTTGAGGTCGTCTGAGATAGGGGTTTTTTTGGGGGCGGGAGAGGTTCCCCGAGGGTGGTGAGGCCGGGGGAGTGATTTTTGAGGTTATCTGAGAAATTTTTTTTGTTACGGTGGGAGAGCTGACCCCGGGGTGGTGGTGCCGGGGAGGTGATTTTTGAATTCGTCTGAGATAGGGTTTTTTTTGGGGTGGGAGAGGTGCCCCGAGGGTGGTGAGGCCTGGGGAGTGATTTTTGAGGTTATCTGAGAAAATTTTTTTTTAGGGTGGGAGAGCTGACCCCGGGGTGGTGGTGCCGGGGGGGTGATTTTTGAGGTCGTCTGAGATAGGGTTTTTTTGGTGTGGGAGAGGTTCCCCGAGGGTGGTGAGGCCTGGGGAGTGATTTTGAGGTTTATCTGAGAAATTTTTTTTTTAGGGTGGGAGAGCTGACCCCGGGGTGGTGGTGTCGGGGGGGGGGGGGATTTTTGAGGTCGTCTGAGATAGGGGTTTTTTTTGGGGTGGGAGAGGTGCCCCGAGGGTGGTGAGGCCTGGGGAGTGAATTTTGAGGTTATCTGAGAAATTTTTTTTTTTAGGGTGGGAGAGCTGACCCCGGGGTGGTGGTGCCGGGGGGGGGGTTATTTTTGAGGTCGTCTGAGATAGGGGTTTTTTTGGGGGCGGGAGAGGTTCCCCGAGGGTGGTGAGGCCGGGGGAGTGATTTTGAGGTTATCTGAGAAATTTTTTTTGTTACGGTGGGAGAGCTGACCCCGGGGTGGTGCTGTCGGGGGGGGGGGGTGATTTTTGAGGTCATCTGAGATAGGGTTTTTTTTGGGGTGGGAGAGGTGCCCGAGGGTGGTGAGGCCTGGGGAGTGATTTTTGAGGTTATCTGAGATATTTTTTTTTTTAGGGACGGAGAGCTGACCCCGGGGTGGTGGTGCCGGGGGGGGGGGGTGATTTTTGAGGTCGTCTGAGATAGGGTTTTTTTGGGGTGGGAGAGGTGCCCCGAGGGTGGTGAGGCCTGGGGGAGTGATTTTTGAGGTTATCTGAGAAATTTTTTTTTTAGGGTGGGAGAGCTGACCCCGGGGTGGTGGTGCCGGGGGGGTGATTTTTGAAGTCGCTAGAGATAGGGGTTTATTTGGGGTGGGAGAGGTGCCCCGAGGGTGGTGAGGCTGGGGAGTGATTTTTGAGGTTATCTGAGAAAAATTTTTTTTAGGGTGGGAGAGCTGACCCCGGGGTGGTGGTGCCGGGGGGGTGATTTTTGAGGTCGTCTGAGATTGGGGTTTTTTTTGGGTGGAAGAGGTGCCCCGAAGGTGGTGAGGCCGGGGGAGTGATTTTTGAGGTTATCTGAGATATTTTTTTTTTTAGGTTGGGAGAGCTGAGACCGGGGTGGTGGTGCCGGGGGGGGGGGGTGATTTTTGAGGTTGTCTGAGATTGGGGTTTTTTTGGGGTGGGAGAGGTGCGCCGAGGGGGGTGAGGCCTGGGGAGTGATTTTTTGAGGTTATCTGAGAATTTTTTTTTTTTTTAGGGTGGGAGAGCTGACCCCGGGGTGGTGGTGCCGGGGGGGGGGGTGATTTTTGAGGTCGTCTGAGATAGGGTTTTTTTGGGGGAGGGAGAGGTTCCCCGAGGGTGGTGAGGCCTGGGGAGTGATTTTTGAGGTTATCTGAGAAATTTTTTTTTTTAGGGTGGGAGAGCTGACCCCGGGGTGGTGGTGCAGTGGGGGTGATTTTTGAGGTCGTCTGAGATAGGGGTTTTTTTTTGGGGTGGGAGAGGTTCCCCGAGGGTGGTGAGGCCGGGGGAGTGATTTTTGAGGTTATCTTAGATATTTTTTTTTTAGGGTGGGAGAGCTGACCCCGGGGTGGTGGTGCCGGTGGGCTGATTTTTGAAGTCGTCTGAGATAGGGTTTTTTGTGGGGTGGGAGAGGTGCCCCGAGGTTGGTGAGGCCTGGGGAGTGATTTTTGAGGTTATCTGAGAAAAAATTTTTTTAGGGTGGGAGAGCTGACCCCGGGGTGGTGGTGCCGGGGGGGGGGGGGGTGATTTTTGAGGTCGTCTGAGATTGGGGTTTTTTGGGGTGGGGAGGTGCCCCGAGGGTGGTGAGGCCTGGGGAGTGATTTTTGAGATTATCTGAGAAATTTGTTTTTTTAGGGTGGGAGAGCTGACCCCGGGGTGCTGGTGCTGGGGGGTTGATTTTTGAGGTCGTCTGAGATAGGGTTTTTTTGGGGTGGGAGAGGTGCCCCTAAGTGGTGAGGCCTGGGGAGTGATTTTTGAGGTTATCTGAGATATTTTTTTTTTTAGGGACGGAGAGCTGACCCCGGGGTGGTGGTGCCGGGGGGGGGTGATTTTTGAAGTCGCTAGAGATAGGGGTTTATTTGGGGTGGGAGAGGTGCCCCGAGGGTGGTGAGGCCTGGGGAGTGATTTTTGAGGTTATCTGAGAAAATTTTTTTTAGGGTGGGAGAGCTGACCCCGGGGTGGTGGTGCCGGGGGGTGATTTTTGAGGTCGTCGGAGATAGGTTTTTTTTGGTGTGGGAGAGGTTCCCCGAGGGTGGTGAGGCCTGGGGAGTGATTTTTGAGGTTATCTGAGAATTTTTTTTTTTTTAGGGTGGGAGAGCTGACCCGGGGTGGTGGTGTCGGGGGGGGGATTTTTGAGGTCGTCTGAGATAGGGTTTTTTTTTGGGGTGGGAGAGGTGCCCCGAGGGTGGTGAGTTCTGGGGAGTGAATTTTGAGGTTATCTGAGAAATTTTTTTTTTTAGGTTGGGAGAGCTGAGACCGGGGTGGTGGTGCCGGGGGGGGGGTGATTTTTGAGGTCGTCTGAGATTGGGTTTTTTTGGGGTGGGAGAGATGCGCCGAGGGTGGTGAGGCCTGGGGAGTGATTTTTGAGGTTATCTGAGAATTTTTTTTTTTAGGGTGGGAGAGCTGACCCCGGGGTGGTGGTGCAGTGGGGGTGATTTTGAGGTCGTCTGAGATAGGGGTTTTTTTTGGGGTGGGGAGAGGTTCCCCGAGGGTGGTGAGGCCGGGGGAGTGATTTTTGAGGTTATCTTAGATATTTTTTTTTAGGGTGGGAGAGCTGACCCCGGGGTGGTGGTGCCGGTGGGCTGATTTTTGAAGTCGTCTGAGATAGGGGTTTTTTTGGGGTGGGAGAGGTGCCCCGAGGGTGGTGAGGCCTGGGGAGTGATTTTTGAGGTTATCTGAGAAATTTTTTTTTTTAGGGTGGGAGAGCTGACCCCGGGGTGGTGATGCCGGGGTGGGTGATTTTTGAAGTCGCTAGAGATAGGGGTTTATTTGGGGTGGGGAGAGGTGCCCCGAGGGTGGTGAGGCCTGGGGAGTGATTTTTGAGGTTATCTGAGAAAATTTTTTTTTTAGGGTGGGAGAGCTGACCCCGGGGTGGTGGTGCCGGGGGGGGGTTGATTTTTGAGGTCGTCTGAGATAGGGTTTTTTTTGGGGTGGGAGAGGTGCCCCGAGGCTGGTGAGGCCGGGGGAGTGATTTTTGAGGTCATCTGAGATATTTTTTTTTTTTAGGGTGGGAGAGCTGACCCCGGGGTGGTGGTGCCGGGGGGTGATTTTTGAGGTCGTCTGAGATAGGGTTTTTTTGGTGTGGGAGAGGTTCCCCGAGGGTGGTGAGGCCTGGGGAGTGATTTTTGAGGTTATCTGAGAATTTTTTTTTTTTAGGGTGGGAGAGCTGACCCCGGGGTGGTGGTGTCGGGGGGGGGGGGGGGGATTTTTGAGGTCGTCTGAGATAGGGGTTTTTTTTGGGGTGGGAGAGGTGCCCCGAGGGTGGTGAGGCCTGGGGAGTGATTTTTGAGGTTATCTGAGAAATTTTTTTTTTTAGGGTGGGAGAGCTGACCCCGGGGTGGTGGTGCCGGGGGGGGTTATTTTTGAGGTCGTCTGAGATAGGGGTTTTTTTGGGGGCGGGAGAGGTTCCCCGAGGGTGGTGAGGCCGGGGGGAGTGATTTTGAGGTTATCTGAGAAATTTTTTTTGTTACGGTGGGAGAGCTGACCCCGGGGTGGTGGTGCTGGGGGGGTGATTTTTGAGGTCGTCTGAGATAGGGGTTTTTTTGGGGTGGGAGAGGTGCCCCGAGGGTGGTGAGGCCTGGGGAGTGATTATTGAGGTTATCTGAGAAATTTTTTTTTTTAGGGTGGGAGAGCTGACCCCGGGGTGGTGGTGCCGGGGAGGTGATTTTTGAATTCGTCTGAGATAGGGTTTTTTTTGGGGTGGGAGAGGTGCCCCGAGGGTGGTGAGGCCTGGGGAGTGATTTTTGAGGTTATCTGAGAAAATTTTTTTTTAGGGTGGGAGAGCTGACCCCGTGGTGGTGGTGCCGGGGGGGTGATTTTTGAGGTCGTCTGAGATAGGGTTTTTTTTGGTGTGGGAGAGGTTCCCCGAGGGTGGTGAGGCCTGGGGAGTGATTTTTGAGGTTATCTGAGAATTTTTTTTTTTAGGGTGGGAGAGCTGACCCCGGGGTGGTGGTGTCGGGGGGGGGGGATTTTTGAGGTCGTCTGAGATAGGGGTTTTTTTTGGGGTGGGAGAGGTGCCCCGAGGGTGGTGAGGCCTGGGGAGTGAATTTTGAGGTTATCTGAGAAATTTTTTTTTTAGGGTGGGAGAGCTGACCCCGGGGTGGTGGTGCCGGGGGGGGGGTTATTTTTGAGGTCGTCTGAGATAGGGGTTTTTTTTGGGGGCGGGAGAGGTTCCCCGAGGGTGGTGAGGCCGGGGGAGTGATTTTTGAGGTTATCTGAGAAATTTTTTTTGTTACGGTGGGAGAGCTGACCCCGGGGTGGTGCTGTCGGGGGGGGGGGGGTGATTTTTGAGGTCATCTGAGATAGGGTTTTTTTTGGGGTGGGAGAGGTGCCCCGAGGGTGGTGAGGCCTGGGGAGTGATTTTTGAGGTTATCTGAGATATTTTTTTTTTTAGGGACGGAGAGCTGACCCCGGGGTGGTGGTGCCGGGGGGGGGGGGGGTGATTTTTGAGGTCGTCTGAGATAGGGGTTTTTTTGGGGGGGGAGAGGTGCCCCGAGGGTGGTGAGGCCTGGGGAGTGATTTTTGAGGTTATCTGAGAAATTTTTTTTTTAGGGTGGGAGAGCTGACCCCGGGGTGGTGGTGCCGGGGGGGGTGATTTTTGAAGTCGCTAGAGATAGGGGTTTATTTGGGGTGGGAGAGGTGCCCCGAGGGTGGTGAGGCCTGGGGAGTGATTTTTGAGGTTATCTGAGAAAATTTTTTTTTAGGGTGGGAGAGCTGACCCCGGGGTGGTGGTGCCGGGGGGGTGATTTTTGAGGTCGTCTGAGATTGGGGTTTTTTTGGGGTGGAAGAGGTGCCCCGAAGGTGGTGAGGCCGGGGGAGTGATTTTTGAGGTTATCTGAGATATTTTTTTTTTTAGGTTGGGAGAGCTGAGACCGGGGTGGTGGTGCCGGGGGGGGGGGGTGATTTTTGAGGTCGTCTGAGATTGGGGTTTTTTTGGGGTGGGAGAGGTGCGCCGAGGGTGGTGAGGCCTGGGGAGTGATTTTTGAGGTTATCTGAGAATTTTTTTTTTTTAGGGTGGGAGAGCTGACCCCGGGGTGGTGGTGCCGGGGGGGGGGGGTGATTTTTGAGGTCGTCTGAGATAGGGTTTTTTTGGGGGAGGGAGAGGTTCCCCGAGGGTGGTGAGGCCTGGGGAGTGATTTTTGAGGTTATCTGAGAAATTTTTTTTTTTAGGGTGGGAGAGCTGACCCCGGGGTGGTGGTGCCGGGGGGGGGGGTGATTTTTGAGGTCGTCTGAGATAGGGTTTTTTTTGGGGTGGGAGAGGTTCCCCGAGGGTGGTGAGGCCGGGGGAGTGATTTTTGAGGTTATCTTAGATATTTTTTTTTTAGGGTGGGAGAGCTGACCCCGGGGTGGTGGTGCCGGTGGGCTGATTTTTGAAGTCGTCTCAGATAGGGTTTTTTGTGGGGTGGGAGAGGTGCCCCGAGGGTGGTGAGGCCTGGGGAGTGATTTTTGAGGTTATCTGAGAAAAATTTTTTTTAGGGTGGGAGAGCTGACCCCGGGGTGGTGGTGCCGGGGGGGGGGGGGGGGTGATTTTTGAGGTCGTCTGAGATTGGGGTTTTTTTGGGGTGGGAGAGGTGCCCCGAGGGTGGTGAGGCCTGGGGAGTGATTTTTGAGGTTATCTGAGAAATTTGTTTTTTTAGGGTGGGAGAGCTGACCCCGGGGTGCTGGTGCTGGGGGGTTGATTTTTGAGGTCGTCTGAGATAGGGTTTTTTTGGGGTGGGAGAGGTGCCCCTAAGTGGTGAGGCCTGGGGAGTGATTTTTGAGGTTATCTGAGAATTTTTTTTTTTTTAGGGTGGGAGAGCTGACCCCGGGGTGGTGGTGCCGGTGGGCTGATTTTTGAAGTCGTCTGAGATAGGGGTTTTTTTGGGGTGGGAGAGGTGCCCCGAGGGTGGTGAGGCCTGGGGAGTGATTTTTGAGGTTATCTGAGAAATTTTTTTTTTTAGGGTGGGAGAGCTGACCCCGGGGTGGTGATGCCGGGGTGGGTGATTTTTGAAGTCGCTAGAGATAGGGGTTTATTTGGGGTGGGAGAGGTGCCCCGAGGGTGGTGAGGCCTGGGGAGTGATTTTTGAGGTTATCTGAGAAAATTTTTTTTTAGGGTGGGAGAGCTGACCCCGGGGTGGTGGTGCCGGGGGGGGTTGATTTTTGAGGTCGTCTGAGATAGGGGTTTTTTTGGGGTGGGAGAGGTGCCCCGAGGCTGGTGAGGCCGGGGGAGTGATTTTTGAGGTCATCTGAGATATTTTTTTTTTTAGGGTGGGAGAGCTGACCCCGGGGTGGTGGTGCGGGTGGGGTGATTTTTGAAGTCGCTAGAGATAGGGGTTTTTTTGAGGTGGGAGAGGTTCCCCGAGGGTGGTGAGGCCGGGGGCGTGATTTTTGAGGTTATCTGAGATTTTTTTTTTTTTAGGGTGGGAGAGCTGACCCCGGGGTGGTGGTGCCGGTGGGGTGATTTTTGAGGTCGCCTGAGATAGGGTTTTTTTTGGTGTGGGAGAGGTGCCCCGAGGGTGGTGAGGCCTGGGGAGTGATTTTTGAGGTTATCTGAGAATTTTTCTTTTTTAGGGTGGGAGAGCTGACCCTGGGGTGGTGGTGCAGGTGGGGTGATTTTTGAAGTCATCTGAGATAGGGGTTTTTTTGGGATGGGAAAGGTTCCCCGAGGGTGGTGAGGCCTGGGGAGTGATTTTTGAGGTTATCTGAGAAATTTTTTTTGTTACGGTGGGAGAGCTGACCCCGGGGTGGTGGTGCCGGGGGGGTGATTTTTGAGGTCGTCTGAGATAGGGGTTTTTTTAGGGTGGGAGAGGTGCCCCGAGGGTGGTGAGGCCTGGGGAGTGATTTTTGAGGTTATCTGAGAAATTTTTTATTTTAGGGTGGGAGAGCTGACCCCGGGGTGGTGGTGCCGGGGGGGTGATTTTTGAGGTCGTCTGAGATAGGGTTTTTTTTGGTGTGGGAGAGGTGCCCCGAGGGTGGTGAGGCCTGGGGAGTGATTTTTGAGGTTATCTGAGAATTTTTTTTTTTTTAGGGTGGGAGAGCTGACCCCGGGGGGGGGGGTGATTTTTGAGGTCGTCTGAGATAGGGGTTTTTTGGGGTGGGAGAGGTTCCCCGAGGGTGGTGAGGCCTGGGGAGTGATTTTTGAGGTTATCTGAGAAATTTTTTTTTTAGGGTGGGAGAGCTGACCCCGGGGTGGTGGTGCGGGTGGGGTGATTTTTGAAGTCGTCTGAGATAGGGTTTTTTTTGGGGTGGGAGAGGTGCCCCGAGGGTGGTGAGGCCTGGGGAGTGATTTTTGAGGTTATCTGAGAATTTTTTTTTTTAGGGTGGGAGAGCTGACCCACGGGGTGGTGGTGCCGGGGGGGGGTGATTTTTGAGGTCGTCTGAGATAGGGGTTTTTTTGGGGTGGGAGAGGTGCCCTGAGGGTGGTGAGGCCGGGGGAGTGATTTTTAAGGTTATCTGAGAATTTTTTTTTTTTAGGGTGGGAGAGCTGGCCCCGTGGTGGTGGTGCCGGTGGGGTGATTTTTCAAGTCGTCTGAGATAGGGTTTTTTTTGGGGTGGGAGAGGTGCCCCGAGGGTGGTGAGGCCGGGGGAGTGATTTTTGAGGTTATCTGAGATATTTTTTTTTTTAGGGTGGGAGAGCTGACCCCGGGGTGGTGGTGCCGGGGGGGGGGTGATTTTTGAGGTCGTCTGAGATAGGTTTTTTTTTGGGGCGGTAGAGGTGCCCCGAGGGTGGTGAGGCCGGGGGCGTGATTTTTGAGGTTATCTGAGATATTTTTTTTTTTAGGGTGGGAGAGCTGACCCCGGGGTGGTGGTGCAGGTCTGGTGATTTTTGAGGTCGTCTGAGATAGGGTTTTTTTTGGGGTGGGAGAGGTACCCCGAGGGTGGTGAGGCCTGGGGAGTGATTTTTGAGGTTATCTGAGAAATTTTTTTTTTTAGGGTGGGAGAGCTGACCCCAGGGTGGTGGTGCCGGGGGGGGGTGTTTTTTAAGGTCGTCTGAGATAGGGGTTTTTTTGGGGCGGGAGTGGTTCCCCGAGGGTGGTGAGGCCTGGGGAGTGATTTTTGAGGTTATGTGAGAAATTTTTTTTTTAGGGTGGGAGAGCTGACCCCGGGGTGGTGGTGGCGGGGTGGGTGATTTTTGAAGTCGTCTGAGATAGGGGTTTTTTTTGGGTGGGAGAGGTGCCCCGAGGGTGGTAAGGCCTGGGGAGTGATTTTTGAGGTTATCTGAGATATTTTTTTTTTTTAGGGTGGGAGAGCTGACCCCGGGGTGGTGGTGTCGGGGGGGGGTGATTTTTGAGGTCGTCTGAGATAGGGTTTTTTTTGGGGTGGGAGAGGTGCCCCGAGGGTGGTGAGGCCTGAGGAGTGATTTTTGAGGTTATCTGAGAAATTTTTTTTTTTTAGGGTGGGAGAGCTGGCCCCGTGGTGGTGGTGCCGGTGGGGTGATTTTTGAAGTCGCTAGAAATAGGGTTTTTTTTTTTGGGGTGGGAGAGTTTCCCCGAGGGTGGTGAGGCCGGGGGCGTGATTTTTGAGGTTATCTGAGAAATTTATTTTTTTAGGGTGGGAGAGCTGACCCCGGGGTGGTGTTGCCGGAGGGGTGATTTTTGAGGTCGTCTGAGATAGGGGTTTTTTTTGGGGCGGGAGAGGTTCCCCGAGGGTGGTGAGGCCTGGGGAGTGATTTTTGAGGTTATCTGAGAATTTTTTTTTGTTACGGTGGGAGAGCTGACCCCGGGGTGGTGGTGCCGGGGGGGTGATTTTTGAGGTCGTCTGAGATAGGGGTTTTTTTGGGGTGGGAGAGGTGCCCCGAGGGTGGTGAGGCCTGGGGAGTGATTTTTGAGGTTATCTGATAAATTTTTTTTTTAGTGTGGGAGAGCTGACCCCGGGGTGGTGGTGCCGGGGGGGTGATTTTTGAGGTCGTCTGAGATAGGGTTTTTTTTGGTGTGGGAGAGGTGCCCCGAGGGTGGTGAGGCCTGGGGAGTGATTTTTGAGGTTATCTGAGAAATTTTTTTTTTAGGGTGGGAGAGCTGACCCCGGGGTGGTGGTGCGGGTGGGGTGATTTTTGAAGTCGTCTGAGATAGGGTTTTTTTTGGGGTGGGAGAGGTGCCCCGAGGGTGGTGAGGCCTGGGGAGTGATTTTTGAGGTTATCTGAGAATTTTTTTTTTTTAGGGTGGGAGAGCTGACCCACGGGGTGGTGGTGCCGGGGGGGTTGATTTTTGAGGTCGTCTGAGATAGGGGTTTTTTTGGGGTGGGAGAGGTGCCCTGAGGGTGGTGAGGCCGGGGGAGTGATTTTTGAGGTTATCTGAGAATTTTTTTTTTTTAGGGTGGGAGAGCTGGCCCCGTGGTGGTGGTGCCGGTGGGGTGATTTTTCAAGTCGTCTGAGATAGGGGTTTTTTTGGGGTGGGAGAGGTGCCCCGAGGGTGGTGAGGCCGGGAGAGTGATTTTTGAGGTTATCTGAGATATTTTTTTTTTTAGGGTGGGAGAGCTGACCCCGGGGTTGTGGTGCCGGTGGGGTGATTTTTGAAGTCGCTAGAAATAGGGGTTTTTTTGGGGTGGGAGAGGTTCCCCGAGGGTGGTGAGGCCGGGGGCGTGATTTTTGAGGTTATCTGAGAATTTTTTTTTTTTAGGGTGTAAGAGCTGACCCCGGGGGGGGGGGTGATTTTTGAGGTCGTCTGAGATAGGGGTTTTTTTGGGGTGGGAGAGGTTCCCCGAGGGTGGTGAGGCCTGGGGAGTGATTTTTGAGGTTATCTGAGAAATTTTTTTTTTTAGGGTGGGAGAGCTGACCCCGGGGTGGTGGTGCCGGTGGGGTGATTTTTGAAGTCGTCTGAGATAGGGTTTTTTTTTGGGTGGGAGAGGTGCCCCGAGGGTGGTGAGGCCTGGGGAGTGATTTTTGAGGTTATCTGAGAATTTTTTTTTTTTAGGGTGGGAGAGCTGACCCCGAGGTGGTGGTGTCGGGGGGGGGGGTGATTTTTGAGGTCGTCTGAGATAGGGAATTTTTTTGGGGTGGGAGTGGTGCCCCGAGGGTGGTGAGGCCGGGGGAGTGATTTTTGAGGTTATCTGAGATATTTTTTTTTTTTAGGGTTGGAGAGCTGACCCCGGGGTGGTGGTGCCGGTGGGGTGATTTTGGAAGTCGTCTGAGATAGGGTTTTTTTTGGGGTGGGAGAGGTGCCCCGAGGGTGGTGAGGCCTGGGGAGTGAATTTTGAGGTTATCTGAGAAATTTTTTTTTTTTAGGGTGGGAGAGCTGACCCCGGGGTGGTGGTGCCAGGGGGGGGGTGATTTTTGAAGTCGTCTGAGATAGGGGTTTTTTTGGGGTGGGAGAGGTGCCCCGAGGGTGGTGAGGCCGGGGGAGTGATTTTTGAGGTTATCTGAGATATTTTTTTTTTTAGGGTGGGAGAGCTGACCCCGGGGTGGTGGTGCCTGTGGGGTGATTTTTGAAGTCACTAGAGATAGGGGTTTTTTTGGGGTGGGAGAGGTGCCTCGAGGGTGGTGAGGCCTGGGGAGTGATTTTTGAGGTTATTTGAGAAATTTTTTTTTTTTAGGGTGGGAGAGCTGACCCTGGGGTGGTGTTGTCAGGGGGGGGGGGTGATTTTTGAGGTCGTCTGAGATAGGGGTTTTTTTTGGGGTGGGAGAGGTGCCCCGAGGGTGGTGAGGCCTGGGGAGTGATTTTTGAGGTTATCTGAGAATTTTTTTTTTTTAGGGTGGGAGAGCTGACCCCATGGTGGTGGTGCCAGTGGGGTGATTTTTGAGGTCGTCTGAGATAGGGTTTTTTTTGGGGTGGGAGAGGTGCCCTGAGGGTGGTGAGGCCGGGGGAGTGATTTTTAAGGTTATCTGAGATATTTTTTTTTTTTAGGGTGGGAGAGCTGACCCCGGGGTGGTGGTGTCGGGGGGGGGGGGTGATTTTTGAGGTCGTCTCAGATAGGGGTTTTTTTTGTGGTGGGAGAGGTTCCCCAAGGGTGGTGAGGCCGGGGGAGTGATTTTTGAGGTTATCTGAGAAATTATTTTTTTTAGGGTGGGAGAGCTGACCCCGGGGTGGTGGTGCCGGGGGGTGATTTTTGAGGTCGTCTGAGATAGGGTTTTTTTTGGTGTGGGAGAGGTGCACCGAGGGTGGTGAGGCCTGGGGAGTGATTTTTGAGGTTATCTGAGAATTTTTTTTTTTTAGGGTGGGAGAGCTGACCCCGGGGTGGTGGTGTCGGGGGGGGGATTTTTGAGGTCGTCTGAGATAGGGGTTTTTTTTGTGGTGGGAGAGGTTCCCCGAGGGTGGTGAGGCCGGGGGAGTGATTTTTGAGGTTATCTGAGAAATTATTTTTTTTAGGGTGGGAGAGCTGACCCCGGGGTGGTGGTGCCGGGGGGTGATTTTTGAGGTCGTCTGAGATAGGGTTTTTTTTGGTGTGGGAGAGGTTCCCCGAGGGTGGTGAGGCCTGGGGAGTGATTTTTGAGGTTATCTGAGAATTTTTTTTTTTTAGGGTGGGAGAGCTGACCCCGGGGTGGTGGTGTCGGGGGGGGGGGATTTTTGAGGTCGTCTGAGATAGGGGTTTTTTTTGTGGTGGGAGAGGTTCCCCGAGGGTGGTGAGGCCGGGGGAGTGATTTTTGAGGTTATCTGAGAAATTATTTTTTTTAGGGTGGGAGAGCTGACCCCGGGGTGGTGGTGCCGGGGGGTGATTTTTGAGGTCGTCTGAGATAGGGTTTTTTTTGGTGTGGGAGAGGTTCCCCGAGGGTGGTGAGGCCTGGGGAGTGATTTTTGAGGTTATCTGAGAATTTTTTTTTTTTTAGGGTGGGAGAGCTGACCCCGGGGTGGTGGTGTCGGGGGGGGGGGGGATTTTTGAGGTCGTCTGAGATAGGGGTTTTTTTTGGGGTGGGAGAGGTGTCCCGAGGGTGGTGAGGCCTGGGGAGTGAATTTTGAGGTTATCTGAGAAATTTTTTTTTTAGGGTGGGAGAGCAGATCCCGGGGTGGTGGTGCCGGTGGGGTGATTTTTGAAGTCGTCTGAGATAGGGTTTTTTTTTGGGGTGGGAGAGGTGCCCCGAGGGTGGTGAGGCCTGGGGAGTGATTTTTGAGGTTATCTGAGAAATTTTTTTTTTAGGGTGGGAGAGCTGACCCCGGGGTGGTGGTGCCGGGGGGGGGGTTATTTTTGAGGTCGTCTGAGATAGGGGTTTTTTTGGGGGCGGGAGAGGTTCCCCGAGGGTGGAGAGGCCGGGGGAGTGATTTTTGAGGTTATCTGAGAAATTATTTTTTTTAGGGTGGGAGAGCTGACCCCGGGGTGGTGGTGCCGGGGGGTGATTTTTGAGGTCGTCTGAGATAGGGTTTTTTTTGGTGTGGGAGAGGTGCCCCGAGGGTGGTGAGGCCTGGGGAGTGATTTTTGAGGTTATCTGAGAATTTTTTTTTTTTAGGGTGGGAAAGCTGGTGGTGGTGTCGGGGGGGGGGGATTTTTGAGGTCGTCTGAGATAGGGGTTTTTTTTGTGGTGGGAGAGGTTCCCCGAGGGTGGTGAGGCCGGGGGAGTGATTTTTGAGGTTATCTGAGAAATTATTTTTTTTAGGGTGGGAGAGCTGACCCCGGGGTGGTGGTGCCGGGGGGTGATTTTTGAGGTCGTCTGAGATAGGGTTTTTTTTGGTGTGGGAGAGGTTCCCCGAGGGTGGTGAGGCCTGGGGAGTGATTTTTGAGGTTATCTGAGAATTTTTTTTTTTTAGGGTGGGAGAGCTGACCCCGGGGTGGTGGTGTCGGGGGGGGGGGGGGATTTTTGAGGTCGTCTGAGATAGGGGTTTTTTTGGGGTGGGAGAGGTGCCCCGAGGGTGGTGAGGCCTGGGGAGTGATTATTGAGGTTATCTGAGAAATTTTTTTTTTTAGGGTGGGAGAGCTGACCCCGGGGTGGTGGTGCCGGGGAGGTGATTTTTGAATTCGTCTGAGATAGGGTTTTTTTTGGGGTGGGAGAGGTGCCCCGAGGGTGGTGAGGCCTGGGGAGTGATTTTTGAGGTTATCTGAGAAAATTTTTTTTTAGGGTGGGAGAGCTGACCCCGGGGTGGTGGTGCCGGGGGGGTGATTTTTGAGGTCGTCTGAGATAGGGTTTTTTTTGGTGTGGGAGAGGTTCCCCGAGGGTGGTGAGGCCTGGGGAGTGATTTTTGAGGTTATCTGAGAAATTTTTTTTTTTAGGGTGGGAGAGCTGACCCCGGGGTGGTGGTGTCGGGGGGGGGGGGATTTTTGAGGTCGTCTGAGATAGGGGTTTTTTTTGGGGTGGGAGAGGTGCCCCGAGGGTGGTGAGGCCTGGGGAGTGAATTTTGAGGTTATCTGAGAAATTTTTTTTTTAGGGTGGGAGAGCTGACCCCGGGGTGGTGGTGCCGGGGGGGGGGTTATTTTTGAGGTCGTCTGAGATAGGGGTTTTTTTGGGGGCGGGAGAGGTTCCCCGAGGGTGGTGAGGCCGGGGGAGTGATTTTTGAGGTTATCTGAGAAATTTTTTTTGTTACGGTGGGAGAGCTGACCCCGGGGTGGTGCTGTCGGGGGGGGGGGGGGTGATTTTTGAGGTCATCTGAGATAGGGTTTTTTTTGGGGTGGGAGAGGTGCCCCGAGGGTGGTGAGGCCTGGGGAGTGATTTTTGAGGTTATCTGAGATATTTTTTTTTTAGGGACGGAGAGCTGACCCCGGGGTGGTGGTGCCGGGGGGGGGGGTGATTTTTGAGGTCGTCTGAGATAGGGGTTTTTTTGGGGTGGGAGAGGTGCCCCGAGGGTGGTGAGGCCTGGGGAGTGATTTTTGAGGTTATCTGAGAAATTTTTTTTTTTAGGGTGGGAGAGCTGACCCCGGGGTGGTGGTGCCGGGGGGGTGATTTTTGAGGTCGTCTGAGATTGGGGTTTTTTTGGGGTGGAAGAGGTGCCCCGAAGGTGGTGAGGCCGGGGGAGTGATTTTTGAGGTTATCTGAGATATTTTTTTTTTTAGGTTGGGAGAGCTGAGACCGGGGTGGTGGTGCCGGGGGGGGGGGTGATTTTTGAGGTCGTCTGAGATTGGGGTTTTTTTGGGGTGGGAGAGGTGCGCCGAGGGTGGTGAGGCCTGGGGAGTGATTTTTGAGGTTATCTGAGAATTTTTTTTTTTTTAGGGTGGGAGAGCTGACCCCGGGGTGGTGGTGCCGGGGGGGGGGGGTGATTTTTGAGGTCGTCTGAGATAGGGTTTTTTTGGGGGAGGGAGAGGTTCCCCGAGGGTGGTGAGGCCTGGGGAGTGATTTTTGAGGTTATCTGAGAAATTTTTTTTTTTAGGGTGGGAGAGCTGACCCCGGGGTGGTGGTGCAGTGGGGGTGATTTTTGAGGTCGTCTGAGATAGGGGTTTTTTTTGGGGTGGGAGAGGTTCCCCGAGGGTGGTGAGGCCGGGGGAGTGATTTTTGAGGTTATCTTAGATATTTTTTTTTAGGGTGGGAGAGCTGACCCCGGGGTGGTGGTGCCGGTGGGCTGATTTTTGAAGTCGTCTGAGATAGGGTTTTTTGTGGGGTGGGAGAGGTGCCCCGAGGGTGGTGAGGCCTGGGGAGTGATTTTTGAGGTTATCTGAGAAAATTTTTTTTTAGGGTGGGAGAGCTGACCCCGGGGTGGTGGTGCCGGGGGGGGGGGGTGATTTTTGAGGTCGTCTGAGATTGGGGTTTTTTGGGGTGGGAGAGGTGCCCCGAGGGTGGTGAGGCCTGGGGAGTGATTTTTGAGGTTATCTGAGAAAATTTTTTTTTAGGGTGGGAGAGCTGACCCCGGGGTGGTGGTGCCAGGGGGTGATTTTTGAGGTCGTCGGAGATAGGGTTTTTTTTGGTGTGGGAGAGGTTCCCCGAGGGTGGTGAGGCCTGGGGAGTGATTTTTGAGGTTATCTGAGAATTTTTTTTTTTTAGGGTGGGAGAGCTGACCCCGGGGTGGTGGTGTCGGGGGGGGGGATTTTTGAGGTCGTCTGAGATAGGGTTTTTTTTTGGGGTGGGAGAGGTGCCCCGAGGGTGGTGAGTTCTGGGGAGTGAATTTTGAGGTTATCTGAGAAATTTTTTTTTTTTAGGTTGGGAGAGCTGAGACCGGGGTGGTGGTGCCGGGGGGGGTGATTTTTGAGGTCGTCTGAGATTGGGGTTTTTTTGGGGTGGGAGAGGTGCGCCGAGGGTGGTGAGGCCTGGGGAGTGATTTTTGAGGTTATCTGAGAATTTTTTTTTTTTAGGGTGGGAGAGCTGACCCCGGGGTGGTGGTGCAGTGGGGGTGATTTTTGAGGTCGTCTGAGATAGGGGTTTTTTTTGGGGTGGGAGAGGTTCCCCGAGGGTGGTGAGGCCGGGGGAGTGATTTTTGAGGTTATCTTAGATATTTTTTTTTTAGGGTGGGAGAGCTGACCCCGGGGTGGTGGTGCCGGTGGGCTGATTTTTGAAGTCGTCTGAGATAGGGGTTTTTTTGGGGTGGGAGAGGTGCCCCGAGGGTGGTGAGGCCTGGGGAGTGATTTTTGAGGTTATCTGAGAAATTTTTTTTTTTAGGGTGGGAGAGCTGACCCCGGGGTGGTGATGCCGGGGTGGGTGATTTTTGAAGTCGCTAGAGATAGGGGTTTATTTGGGGTGGGAGAGGTGCCCCGAGGGTGGTGAGGCCTGGGGAGTGATTTTTGAGGTTATCTGAGAAAATTTTTTTTTAGGGTGGGAGAGCTGACCCCGGGGTGGTGGTGCCGGGGGGGGTTGATTTTTGAGGTCGTCTGAGATAGGGGTTTTTTTGGGGTGGGAGAGGTGCCCCGAGGCTGGTGAGGCCGGGGGAGTGATTTTTGAGGTCATCTGAGATATTTTTTTTTTTAGGGTGGGAGAGCTGACCCCGGGGTGGTGGTGCGGGTGGGGTGATTTTTGAAGTCGCTAGAGATAGGGGTTTTTTTGAGGTGGAGAGGTTCCCCGAGGGTGGTGAGGCCGGGGGCGTGATTTTTGAGGTTATCTGAGATATTTTTTTTTTTAGGGTGGGAGAGCTGACCCCGGGGTGGTGGTGCCGGTGGGGTGATTTTTGAGGTCGCCTGAGATAGGGTTTTTTTTGGTGTGGGAGAGGTGCCCCGAGGGTGGTGAGGCCTGGGGAGTGATTTTTGAGGTTATCTGAGAATTTTTCTTTTTTAGGGTGGGAGAGCTGACCCTGGGGTGGTGGTGCGGGTGGGGTGATTTTTGAAGTCATCTGAGATAGGGGTTTTTTTGGGATGGGAAAGGTTCCCCGAGTGTGGTGAGGCCTGGGGAGTGATTTTTGAGGTTATCTGAGAAATTTTTTTTTTTAGGGTGGGAGAGCTGACCCCGGGGTGGTGGTGCGGGTGGGGTGATTTTTAAAGTCGTCTGAGATAGGGTTTTTTTTTGGGGTGGGAGAGGTGCCCCGAGGGTGGTGAGGCCTGGGGAGTGATTTTTGAGGTTATCTGAGAAATTTTTTTTTTAGGGTGGGAGAGCTGACCCCGGGGTGGTGGTGCCGGGGGGGGGGGTGATTTTTTAGGTCGTCTGAGATAGGGGATTTTTTGGGGTGGGAGAGGTTCCCCGAGGGTGGTGAGGCCTGGGGAGTGATTTTTGAGGATATCTGAGAAATTTTTTTTTTTAGGGTGGGAGAGCTGACCCCGGGGTGGTGGTGCCGGGGGGGGTGATTTTTGAGGTCGTCTGAGATAGGGGTTTTTTTGGGGTGGGAGAGGTGCCCCGAGGGTGGTGAGGCCTGGGGAGTGATTTTTGAGGTTATCTGAGAATTTTTTTTTTTTAGGGTGGGAGAGCTGACCCCGGGGTGGTGATGCCGGGGTGGGTGATTTTTGAAGTCGCTAGAGATAGGGGTTTATTTGGGGTGGGAGAGGTGCCCTGAGGGTGGTGAGGCCTGGGGAGTGATTTTTGAGGTTATCTGAGAAAATTTTTTTTTAGGGTGGGAGAGCTGACCCCGGGGTGGTGGTGCCGGGGGGGTTGATTTTTGAGGTCGTCTGAGATAGGGGTTTTTTTGGGGTGGGAGAGGTGGCCCGAGGGTGGTGAGGCCGGGGGAGTGATTTTTGAGGTCATCTGAGATATTTTTTTTTTAGGGTGGGAGAGCTGACCCCGGGGTGGTGGTGCGGGTGGGGTGATTTTTGAAGTCGCTAGAGATAGGGTTTTTTTTGGGGTGGGAGAGGTTCCCCGAGTGTGGTGAGGCCGGGGGCGTGATTTTTGAGGTTATCTGAGATATTTTTTTTTTTTAGGGTGGGAGAGCTGACCCTGGGGTGGTGGTGCGGGTGGGGTGATTTTTGAAGTCGTCTGAGACAGGGGTTTTCTTGGGGCGGGAGAGGTGCCCCGAGGGTGGTGAGGCCTGGGGAGTGATTTTTGAGGTTATCTGAGAAATTTTTTTTTTTAGGGTGGGAGAGCTGACCCCGGGGTGGTGGTGCCGGGGGGGTGTTTTTTGAGGTCGTCTGAGATAGGGTTTTTTTTGGGGTGGGAGAGGTGTCCCGAGGGTGGTGAGGCCTGGGGAGTGATTTTTGAGGTTATCTGAGAAATTTTTTTTTTTAGGGTGGGAGAGCTGACCCCGGGGTGGTGGTGCCGGGGGGGGGGGGGGTGATTTTTGCGGTCGTCTGAGATAGGGGTTTTTTTGGGGTGGAAGAGGTGCCCCGAAGGTGGTGAGGCCGGGGGAGTGATTTTTGAGGTTATCTGAGATATTTTTTTTTTTAGGTTGGGAGAGCTGACCCCGGGGTGGTGGTGCCGGGGGGGGGGGGGGTGATTTTTGAGGTCGTCTGAGATTGGGGTTTTTTTGGGGTGGGAGAGGTGCCCCGAGGGTGGTGAGGCCGGGGGAGTGATTTTTGAGGTTATCTGAGATATTTTTTTTTTTAGGGTGGGAGAGCTGACCCCGGGGTGGTGGTGCCTGTGGGGTGATTTTTGAAGTCACTAGAGATAGGGTTTTTTTTGGGGTGGGAGAGGTGCCCCGAGGGTGGTGAGGCCTGGGGAGTGATTTTTGAGGTTATCTGAGATATTTTTTTTTTTAGGTTGGGAGAGCTGACCCCGGGGTGGTGGTGCCGGGGGGGGGGTGATTTTTGAGGTCGTCTGAGATAGGGGTTTTTTTGGGGTTGGAGAGGTGCCCCGAGGGTGGTGAGGCCTGGGGAGTGATTTTTGAGGTTATCTGAGAAATTTTTTTTTTTAGGGTGGGAGAGTTGACCCCGTGGTGGTGGTGCGGGTGGGGTGATTTTTGAAGTCGTCTGAGATAGGGGTTTTTTTGGGGTGGGAGAGGTGCCCTGAAGGTGGTGAGGCCGGGGGAGTGATTTTTAAGGTTATCTGAGATATTTTTTTTTTTAGGGTGGGAGATCTGACCCCGGGGTGGTGGTGTCGGGGGGGGGGGTGATTTTTGAGGTCGTCTGAGATAGGGTTTTTTCTGGTGTGGGAGAGGTGCCCCGAGGGTGGTGTGGCCGGGGGAGTGATTTTTGAGGTTATCTGAGAATTTTTTTTTTTTAGGGTGGGAGAGCTGACCCCGGGGTGGGGGTGCCGGGGGGGTGATTTTTGAGGTCGTCTGAGATAGGGGTTTTTTTGGGGTGGGAGAGGTGCCCCTAGGGTGGTGAGGCCTGGGGAGTGATTTTTGAGGTTATCTGAGATATTTTTTTTTTTAGGGACGGAGAGCTGACCCCGGGGTGGTGGTGCCGGGGGGGGGTGATTTTTGAGGTCGTCTGAGATAGGGGTTTTTTTGGGGTGGGAGAGGTGCCCCGAGGGCGGTGAGGCCTGGGGATTGATTTTTGAGGTTATCTGAGAATTTTTTTTTTTTAGGGTGGGAGAGCTGACCCCGGGGTGGTGGTGCCGGGGGGGGTGATTTTTGAAGTCGCTAGAGATAGGTGTTTATTTGGGGTGGGAGAGGTGCCCCGAGGGTGGTGAGGCCTGGGGAGTGATTTTTGAGGTTATCTGAGAATTTTTTTTTTTAGGGTGGGAGAGCTGACCCCGTGGTGGTGGTGCCGGGGGGGTGATTTTTGAGGTCGTCTGAGATTGGGTTTTTTTTGGGGTGGGAGAGGTTCCCCGAGGGTGGTGAGGCCTGGGGAGTGATTTTTGAGGTTATCTGAGAAATTTTTTTTTTTAGGGTGGGAGAGCTGACCCCGGGGTGGTGGTGCAGGTGGGGTGATTTTTGAGGTCATCTGAGATAGGGGTTTTTTTGGGGTGGGAGAGGTGCCCCGAGGGTGGTAAGGCCTGGGGAGTGATTTTTGAGGTTATCTGAGAAATTTTTTTTTTTAGGGTGGGAGAGCTGACCCCAGGGTGGTGGTGCCGGGGGGGGGGTGATTTTTGAGGACGTCTGAGATAGGGTTTTTTTGTGGTGGGAGAGGTTCCCCGAGGGTGGTGAGGCCTGGGGAGTGATTTTTGAGGTTATCTGAGAAATTTTTTTTGTTACGGTGGGAGAGCTGACCCCGGGGTGGTGGTGCCGGGGGGGTGATTTTTGAGGTCGTCTGAGATAGGGGTTTTTTTAGGGTGGGAGAGGTGCCCCGAGGGTGGTGAGGCCTGGGGAGTGATTTTTGAGGTTATCTGAGAATTTTTTTTTTTAGGGTGGGAGAGCTGACCCCGGGGTGGTGGTGCGGGTGGGGTGATTTTTGAAGTCGTCTGAGATAGGGTTTTTTTTTTGGGGTGGGAGAGGTGCCCCGAGGGTGGTGAGGCCTGGGGAGTGATTTTTGAGGTTATCTGAGAAATTTTTTTTTTAGGGTGGGAGAGCTGACCCCGGGGTGGTGGTGCGGGTGGGGTGATTTTTGAAGTCGTCTGAGATAGGGGTTTTTTTGGGGTGGGAGAGGTGCCCCGAGGGTGGTGAGGCCTGGGGAGTGATTTTTGAGGTTATCTGAGAATTTTTTTTTTTGGGTGGGAGAGCTGACCCCGGGGTGGTGGTGCCGGTGGGGTGATTTTTGAAGTCGCTAGAGATAGGGGTTTTTTTGGGGTGGGAGAGGTGCCCCGAGGGTGGTGAGGCCTGGGGAGTGATTTTTGAGGTTATCTGAGAAAAATTTTTTTTAGGGTGGGAGAGCTGACCCCGGGGTGGTGGTGCCGGGGGGGGGGTGATTTTTGAGGTCGTCTGAGATTGGGGTTTTTTTGGGGTGGGAGAGGTGCCCCGAGGGTGGTGAGGCCTGGGGAGTGATTTTTGAGGTTATCTGATAATTTTTTTTTTTTAGGGTGGGAGAGCTGACCCTGGGGTGGTGGTGCAGGTGGGGTGATTTTTGAAGTCGTCTCAGATAGGGGTTTTTTTGGGGTGGGAGAGGTTCCCCGAGGGTGGTGAGGCCTGGGGAGTGATTTTTGAGGTTATCTGAGAAATTTGTTTTTTTAGGGTGGGAGAGCTGACCCCGGGGTGGTGGTGTGGGGGGGGTGAATTTTGAGGTCGTCTGAGATAGGGTTTTTTTTGGGGTGGGAGAGGTGCCCCGATGGTGGTGAGGCCTGGGGAGCGATTTTTGAGGTTATCTGAGAAATTTTTTTTTTTTAGGGTGGGAGAGCTGACCCCGGGGTGGTGGTGCCGGGGGGGTGATTTTTGAGGTCGTCTGAGATAGGGTTTTTTTTGGGGTGGGAGAGGTTCCCCGAGGGTGGTGAGGCCTGGGGAGTGATTTTTGAGGTTATCTGAGAAATTTTTTTTTTTAGGGTGGGAGAGCTGACCCCGGGGTGGTGGTGCGGGTGGGGTGATTTTTGAGGTCGTCTGAGATAGGGTTTTTTTTGGGGTGGGAGAGGTGCCCCGAGGGTGGTGAGGCCTGGGGAGTGATTTTTGAGGTTATCTGAGAAATTTTTTTTTTTAGGGTGGGAGAGCTGACCCCGGGGTGGTGGTGCCGGGGGGTGATTTTTGAGGTCGTCTGAGATAGGGTTTTTTTGGGGTGGGAGAGGTTCCCCGAGGGTGGTGAGGCCTGGGGAGTGATTTTTGAGGTTATCTGAGAAATTTTTTTTTTTAGGGTGGGAGAGCTGACCCCGGGGTGGTGGTGCCGGGGGGGTGATTTTTGAAGTCGTCTGAGATAGGGTTTTTTTTAGGGTGAGAGAGGTGCCCCGAGGGTGGTGAGGCCTGGGGAGTGATTTTTGAGGTTATCTGAGAATTTTTTTTTTTGGGTGGGAGAGCTGACCCCGGGGTGGTGGTGCCGGGGGGGGGTGATTTTTGAGGTCGTCTAAGATAGGGGTTTTTTTGGGGCGGTAGAGGTGCCCCGAGGGTGGTGAGGCCGGGGGCGTGATTTTTGAGGTTATCTGAGATATTTTTTTTTTTAGGGTGGGAGAGCTGACCCCGTGGTGGTGGTGCAGGTGGGGTGATTTTTGAGGTCGTCTGAGATAGGGTTTTTTTTGGGGTGGGAGAGGTACCCCGAGGGTGGTGAGGCCTGGGGAGTGATTTTTGAGGTTATCTGAGAAATTTTTTTTTTTAGGGTGGGAGAGCTGACCCCAGGGTGGTGGTGCCGGGGGGGGGTGATTTTTGAGGTCGTCTGAGATAGGGGTTTTTTTGGGGCGGGAGTGGTTCCCCGAGGGTGGTGAGGCCTGGGGAGTGATTTTTGAGGTTATGTGAGAAATTTTTTTTTTTAGGGTGGGAGAGCTGACCCCGGGGTGGTGGTGTCGGGGGGGTGATTTTTGAGGTCGTCTGAGATAGGGGTTTTTTTGGGGTGGGAGAGGTGCCCCGAGGGTGGTGAGGCCTGGGGAGTGATTTTTAAGGTTATCTGAGAATTTTTTTTTTTTAGGGTGGGAGAGCTGGCCCCGTGGTGGTGGTGCCGGTGGGGTGATTTTTGAAGTCGCTAGAAATAGGGTTTTTTTGGGGTGGGAGAGGTGCCCCGAGGGTGGTGAGGCCTGGGGAGTGATTTTTTAGGTTATCTGAGAATTTTTTTTTTTTGGGGTGGGAGAGCTGACCCTGGGGTGGTGGTGCCGGGGGGGGGGGTGATTTTTGAGGTCGTCTGATATAGGGGTTTTTTTGGGGCGGGAGAGGTTCCCCGAGGGTGGTGAGGCCTGGGGAGTGATTTTTGAGGTTATCTGAGATATTTTTTTTTTTAGGGTGGGAGAGCTGACCCCGGGGTGGTGGTGCCGGTGGGGTGATTTTTGAAGTCGTCTGAGATAGGGTTTTTTTGGGGTGGGAGAGGTGCCCCGAGGGTGGTGAGGCCGGGGGAGTGATTTTTGAGGTTATCTGAGAAATTTTTTTTTTTAGGGTGGGAGAGCTGACCCCGGGGTGGTGGTGCCAGGGGGGGGTGATTTTTGAAGTCGTCTGAGATAGGGTTTTTTTTGGGGTGGGAGAGGTGCCCCAAGGGTGGTGAGGCCGGGGGAGTGATTTTTGAGGTTATCTGAGATATTTTTTTTTTTAGGGTGGGAGAGCTGACCCCGGAGTGGTGGTGCCGGGGGGGGGGGGCGATTTTTGAGGTCGTCTGAGATAGGGGTTTTTTTGGGGTTGGAGAGGTGCCCCAAGGGTGGTGAGGCCTGGGGAGTGATTTTTGAGGTTATCTGAGATATTTTTTTTTTTAGGTTGGGAGAGCTGACCCCGGGGTGGTGGTGCGGGTGGGGTGATTTTGAAGTCGTCTGAGATAGGGGTTTTTTTGGGGTGGGAGAGGTGCCCAGAGGGTGGTGAGGCCTGGGGATTGATTTTTGAGGTTATCTGAGAATTTTTTTTTTTTAGGGTGGGAGAGCTGACCCCGGGGTGGTGGTGCCGGGGGGGTGATTTTTGAGGTCGTCTGAGATAGGGGTTTTTTTTGGGGTGGGAGAGGTGCCCCGAGGGTGGTGAGGCCTGGGGAGTGATTTTTGAGGTTATCTGAGAAATTTTTTTTTTTAGGGTGGGAGAGCTGACCCCGGGGTGGTGGTTCCGGGGGGGTGATTTTTGAGGTCGTCTGAGATAGGGTTTTTTTTGGGGTGGGAGAGGTTCCCCGAGGGTGGTGAGGCCTGGGGAGTGATTTTTGAGGTTATCTGAGAAATTTTTTTTTTCTAGGGTGGGAGAGCTGACCCCGGGGTGGTGGTGCCAGGGGGGTGATTTTTGCGGTCGTCTGAGATAAGGTTTTTTTTGGGGTGGGAGAGGTTCCCCGAGGGTGATGAGGCCTGGGGAGTGATTTTTGAGGTTATCTGAGAATTTTTTTTTTTTAGGGTGGGAGAGCTGACCCCGGGGTGGTGGTGTGTGTGGGGGGGTGATTTTTGAGGTTGTCTGAGATAGGGTTTTTTTTGGGGTGGGAGAGGTGCCCCGAGGGTGGTGAGGCCTGGTGAGTGATTTTTGAGGTTATGTGAGAAATTTTTTTTTTTAGGGTGGGAGAGCTGACCCCGGGGTGGTGGTGCCGGGGGGGGATGATTTTTGAGGTCGTCTGAGATAGGGTTTTTTTTGGGGTGGGATAGGTTCCCCGAGGGTGGTGTGGCCTGGGGAGTGATTTTTGAGGTTATCTGAGAAATTTTTTTTTTTAGGGTGGGAGAGCTGACCCCGGGGTGGTGGTGCGGGTGGTGTGATTTTTGAAGTCGTCTGAGATAGGGTTTTTTTTGGGGTGGGAGAGGTGCCCCGAGGGTGGTGAGGCCTGGGGAGTGATTTTTGAGGTTATCTGAGAAATTTTTTTTTTTAGGGTGGGAGAGCTGACCCCGGGGTGGTGGTGCGGGTGGGGTGATTTTGAAGTCGTCTGAGATAGGGTTTTTTAGGGGTGGGAGAGGTGCCCAGAGGGTGGTGAGGCCTGGGGAGTGATTTTTGAGGTTATCTGAGAAATGTTTTTTTTTAGGGTGGGAGAGCTGACCCCGGGGTGGTGGTGCCGGGGGGGGTGATTTTTCAGGTCGTCTGAGATAGGGTTTTTTTTGGGGTGGGAGAGGTGCCCCGAGGGTGGTGAGGCCTGGGGAGTGATTTTTGAGGTTATCTGAGAAATTTTTTTTTTTAGGGTGGGAGAGCTGACCCCGGGGTGGTGGTGCCGGGGGGTGATTTTTGAGGTCGTCTGAGATAGGGGTTTTTTTGGGGTGGGAGAGGTTCCCCGAGGGTGGTGAGGCCTGGGGAGTGATTTTTGAGGTTATCTGAGAAATTTTTTTTTTTAGGGTGGGAGAGCTGACCCCGGGGTGGTGGTGCCTGGGGGGGTGATTTTTGAAGTCGTCTGAGATAGGGTTTTTTTGGGGTGGGAGAGGTGCCCCGAGGGTGGTGAGGCCTGGGGAGTGATTTTTGAGGTTATCTGAGAATTTTTTTTTTTAGGGTGGGAGAGCTGACCCCGGGGTGGTGGTGCCGGGGGGTTGATTTTTCAGGTCGTCTGAGATAGGGGTTTTTTTTGGGGTGGGAGAGGTGCCCCGAGGGTGGTGAGGCCTGGGGAGTGATTTTTTGAGGTTATCTGAGAATTTTTTTTTTCTAGGGTGGGAGAGCTGACCCCGGGGTGGTGGTGTGGGGGGGGGGGTGAATTTTGAGGTCGTCTGAGATAGGGTTTTTTTTGGGGTGGGAGAGGTGCCCCGAGGGTGGTGAGGCCTGGGGAGCGATTTTTGAGGTTATCTGAGAAATTTTTTTTTTTAGGGTGGGAGAGCTGACCCCGGGGTGGTGGTGCCGGGGGGTGATTTTTGAGGTCGTCTGAGATAGGGTTTTTTTTTGGGGTGGGAGAGGTTCCCCGAGGGTGGTGAGGCCTGGGGAGTGATTTTTGAGGTTATCTGAGAAATTTTTTTTTTTAGGGTGGGAGAGCTGACCCCGGGGTGGTGGTGCCGGGGGGGGTGATTTTTGAAGTCGTCTGAGATAGGGTTTTTTTTGGGGTGGTAGAGGTGCCCCGAGGGTGGTGAGGCCTGGGGAGTGATTTTTGAGGTTATCTGAGAATTTTTTTTTTTAGGGTGGGAGAGCTGACGGGTGGTGGTGCCGGGGGGGGGGGGTGATTTTTGAGGTCGTCTGAGATAGGGTTTTTTTTGGGGCGGTAGAGGTGCCCCGAGGGTGGTGAGGCCGGGGGCGTGATTTTTGAGGTTATCTGAGATATTTTTTTTTTTAGGGTGGGAGAGCTGACCCCGGGGTGGTGGTGCAGGTGGGGTGATTTTTGAGGTCGTCTGAGATAGGGTTTTTTTTGGGGTGGGAGAGGTACCCCGAGGGTGGTGAGGCCTGGGGAGTGATTTTTGAGGTTATCTGAGAAATTTTTTTTTTTAGGGTGGGAGAGCTGACCCCGTGGTGGTGGTGCCGGGGGGGTGATTTTTGAGGTCGTCTGAGATTGGGTTTTTTTTTGGGGTGGGAGAGGTTCCCCGAGGGTGGTGAGGCCTGGGGAGTGATTTTTGAGGTTATCTGAGAAATTTTTTTTTTTTAGGGTGGGAGAGCTGGCGGGTGGGAGAGCGTGGTGGTGGTGCCGGTGGGGTGATTTTTGAAGTCGCTAGAAATAGGGTTTTTTTTGGGGTGGGAGAGTTTCCCCGAGGGTGGTGAGGCCGGGGGCGTGATTTTTGAGGTTATCTGAGAAATTTATTTTTTTAGGGTGGGAGAGCTGACCCCGGGGTGGTGTTGCCGGAGGGGTGATTTTTGAGGTCGTCTGAGATAGGGGTTTTTTTTGGGGCGGGAGAGGTTCCCCGAGGGTGGTGAGGCCTGGGGAGTGATTTTTGAGGTTATCTGAGAATTTTTTTTTGTTACGGTGGGAGAGCTGACCCCGGGGTGGTGGTGCCGGGGGGGTGATTTTTGAGGTCGTCTGAGATAGGGGTTTTTTTGGGGTGGGAGAGGTGCCCCGAGGGTGGTGAGGCCTGGGGAGTGATTTTTGAGGTTATCTGAGAAATTTTTTTTTTTAGGGTGGGAGAGCTGACCCCGGGGTGGTGGTGCCGGGGGGGTGATTTTTGAGGTCGTCTGAGATAGGGTTTTTTTTGGTGTGGGAGAGGTGCCCCGAGGGTGGTGAGGCCTGGGGAGTGATTTTTGAGGTTATCTGAGAATTTTTTTTTTTTTAGGGTGGGAGAGCTGACCCCGGGGGGGGGGGTGATTTTTGAGGTCGTCTGAGATAGGGGTTTTTTTGGGGTGGGAGAGGTTCCCCGAGGGTGGTGAGGCCTGGGGAGTGATTTTTGAGGTTATCTGAGAATTTTTTTTTTTTAGGGTGGGAGAGCTGACCCACGGGGTGGTGGTGCCGGGGGGGTTGATTTTTGAGGTCGTCTGAGATAGGGGTTTTTTTGGGGTGGGAGAGGTGCCCTGAGGGTGGTGAGGCCGGGGGAGTGATTTTTGAGGTTATCTGAGAATTTTTTTTTTTTAGGGTGGGAGAGCTGACCCCGGGGTGGTGGTGCCGGTGGGGTGATTTTTGAAGTCGCTAGAAATAGGGGTTTTTTTGGGGTGGGAGAGGTTCCCCGAGGGTGGTGAGGCCGGGGGCGTGATTTTTGAGGTTATCTGAGAATTTTTTTTTTTTAGGGTGTAAGAGCTGACCCCGGGGGGGGGGTGATTTTTGAGGTCGTCTGAGATAGGGGTTTTTTTGGGGTGGGAGAGGTTCCCCGAGGGTGGTGAGGCCTGGGGAGTGATTTTTGAGGTTATCTGAGAAATTTTTTTTTTTAGGGTGGGAGAGCTGACCCCGGGGTGGTGGTGCCGGTGGGGTGATTTTTGAAGTCGTCTGAGATAGGGTTTTTTTTTTGGGTGGGAGAGGTGCCCCGAGGGTGGTGAGGCCTGGGGAGTGATTTTTGAGGTTATCTGAGAATTTTTTTTTTTTAGGGTGGGAGAGCTGACCCCGAGGTGGTGGTGTCGGGGGGGGGGGGTGATTTTTGAGGTCGTCTGAGATAGGGAATTTTTTTGGGGTGGGAGTGGTGCCCCGAGGGTGGTGAGGCCGGGGGAGTGATTTTTGAGGTTATCTGAGATATTTTTTTTTTTTAGGGTTGGAGAGCTGACCCCGGGGTGGTGGTGCCGGTGGGGTGATTTTGGAAGTCGTCTGAGATAGGGTTTTTTTTGGGGTGGGAGAGGTGCCCAGAGGGTGGTGAGGCCTGGGGAGTGAATTTTGAGGTCATCTGAGAAATTTTTTTTTTTTAGGGTGGGAGAGCTGACCCCGGGGTGGTGGTGCCGGGGGGTGATTTTTGAGGTCGTCTGAGATAGGGTTTTTTTTGGGGTGGGAGAGGTTCCCCGAGGGTGGTGAGGCCTGGGGAGTGATTTTTGAGGTTATCTGAGAAATTTTTTTTTTTAGGGTGGGAGAGCTGACCCCGGGGTGGTGGTGCCGGGGGGGGTGATTTTTGAAGTCGTCTGAGATAGGGTTTTTTTTGGGGTGGTAGAGGTGCCCCGAGGGTGGTGAGGCCTGGGGAGTGATTTTTGAGGTTATCTGAGAATTTTTTTTTTTAGGGTGGGAGAGCTGACCCCGGGGTGGTGGTGCCGGGGGGGGTGATTTTTGAGGTCGTCTGAGATAGGGTTTTTTTTGGGGCGGTAGAGGTGCCCCGAGGGTGGTGAGGCCGGGGGCGTGATTTTTGAGGTTATCTGAGATATTTTTTTTTTTAGGGTGGGAGAGCTGACCCCGGGGTGGTGGTGCAGGTGGGGTGATTTTTGAGGTCGTCTGAGATAGGGTTTTTTTTGGGGTGGGAGAGGTACCCCGAGGGTGGTGAGGCCTGGGGAGTGATTTTTGAGGTTATCTGAGAAATTTTTTTTTTTAGGGTGGGAGAGCTGACCCCAGGGTGGTGGTGCCGGGGGGGGTGTTTTTTGAGGTCGTCTGAGATAGGGGTTTTTTTGGGGCGGGAGTGGTTCCCCGAGGGTGGTGAGGCCTGGGGAGTGATTTTTGAGGTTATGTGAGAAATTTTTTTTTTTAGGGTGGGAGAGCTGACCCCGGGGTGGTGGTGGCTGGGTGGGTGATTTTTGAAGTCGTCTGAGATAGGGGGTTTTTTTGGGTGGGAGAGGTGCCCCGAGGGTGGTGAGGCCTGGGGAGTGATTTTTGAGGTTATCTGAGATATTTTTTTTTTTTAGGGTGGGAGAGCTGACCCCGGGGTGGTGGTGTCGGGGGGGGATGATTTTTGAGGTCGTCTGAGATAGGGTTTTTTTTGGGGTGGGAGAGGTGCCCCGAGGGTGGTGAGGCCTGAGGAGTGATTTTTGAGGTTATCTGAGAAATTTTTTTTTTTTAGGGTGGGAGAGCTGGCGGGTGGGAGAGCGTGGTGGTGGTGCCGGTGGGGTGATTTTTGAAGTCGCTAGAAATAGGGTTTTTTTTGGGGTGGGAGAGTTTCCCCGAGGGTGGTGAGGCCGGGGGCGTGATTTTTGAGGTTATCTGAGAAATTTTTTTTTTTAGGGTGGGAGAGCTGACCCCGGGGTGGTGGTGCCGGAGGGTTGATTTTTGAGGTCGTCTGAGATAGGGGTTTTTTTTGGGGCGGGAGAGGTTCCCCGAGGGTGGTGAGGCCTGGGGAGTGATTTTTGAGGTTATCTGAGAATTTTTTTTTGTTACGGTGGGAGAGCTGACCCCGGGGTGGTGGTGCCGGGGGGGTGATTTTTGAGGTCGTCTGAGATAGGGGTTTTTTTGGGGTGGGAGAGGTGCCCCGAGGGTGGTGAGGCCTGGGGAGTGATTTTTGAGGTTATCTGAGAAATTTTTTTTTTTAGGGTGGGAGAGCTGACCCCGGGGTGGTGGTGCCGGGGGGGTGATTTTTGAGGTCGTCTGAGATAGGGTTTTTTTGGTGTGGGAGAGGTGCCCCGAGGGTGGTGAGGCCTGGGGAGTGATTTTTGAGGTTATCTGAGAATTTTTTTTTTTTAGGGTGGGAGAGCTGACCCCGGGGGGGGGGGGTGATTTTTGAGGTCGTCTGAGATAGGGGTTTTTTTGGGGTGGGAGAGGTTCCCCGAGGGTGGTGAGGCCTGGGGAGTGATTTTTGAGGTTATCTGAGAAATTTTTTTTTTAGGGTGGGAGAGCTGACCCCGGGGTGGTGGTGCGGGTGGGGTGATTTTTGAAGTCGTCTGAGATAGGGTTTTTTTTGGGGTGGGAGAGGTGCCCCGAGGGTGGTGAGGCCTGGGGAGTGATTTTTGAGGTTATCTGAGAATTTTTTTTTTTTAGGGTGGGAGAGCTGACCCACGGGGTGGTGGTGCCGGGGGGGGTGATTTTTGAGGTCGTCTGAGATAGGGGTTTTTTTGGGGTGGGAGAGGTGCCCTGAGGGTGGTGAGGCCGGGGGAGTGATTTTTGAGGTTATCTGAGAATTTTTTTTTTTTAGGGTGGGAGAGCTGGCCCCGTGGTGGTGGTGCCGGTGGGGTGATTTTTCAAGTCGTCTGAGATAGGGTTTTTTTTGGGGTGGGAGAGGTGCCCCGAGGGTGGTGAGGCCGGGGGAGTGATTTTTGAGGTTATCTGAGATATTTTTTTTTTTAGGGTGGGAGAGCTGACCCCGGGGTGGTGGTGCCGGGGGGGGGGTGATTTTTGAGGTCGTCTGAGATAGGTTTTTTTTTGGGGCGGTAGAGGTGCCCCGAGGGTGGTGAGGCCGGGGGCGTGATTTTTGAGGTTATCTGAGATATTTTTTTTTTTAGGGTGGGAGAGCTGACCCCGGGGTGGTGGTGCAGGTGGGGTGATTTTTGAGGTCGTCTGAGATAGGGTTTTTTTTGGGGTGGGAGAGGTACCCCGAGGGTGGTGAGGCCTGGGGAGTGATTTTTGAGGTTATCTGAGAAATTTTTTTTTTTAGGGTGGGAGAGCTGACCCCAGGGTGGTGGTGCCGGGGGGGGTGTTTTTTGAGGTCGTCTGAGATAGGGGTTTTTTTGGGGCGGGAGTGGTTCCCCGAGGGTGGTGAGGCCTGGGGAGTGATTTTTGAGGTTATGTGAGAAATTTTTTTTTTTAGGGTGGGAGAGCTGACCCCGGGGTGGTGGTGGCGGGGTGGGTGATTTTTGAAGTCGTCTGAGATAGGGGTTTTTTTTGGGTGGGAGAGGTGCCCCGAGGGTGGTGAGGCCTGGGGAGTGATTTTTGAGGTTATCTGAGATATTTTTTTTTTTTAGGGTGGGAGAGCTGACCCCGGGGTGGTGGTGTCGGGGGGGGGGGGTGATTTTTGAGGTCGTCTGAGATAGGGTTTTTTTTGGGGTGGGAGAGGTGCCCCGAGGGTGGTGAGGCCTGAGGAGTGATTTTTGAGGTTATCTGAGAAATTTTTTTTTTTTAGGGTGGGAGAGCTGGCCCCGTGGTGGTGGTGCCGGTGGGGTGATTTTTGAAGTCGCTAGAAATAGGGTTTTTTTTGGGGTGGGAGAGTTTCCCCGAGGGTGGTGAGGCCGGGGGCGTGATTTTTGAGGTTATCTGAGAAATTTATTTTTTTAGGGTGGGAGAGCTGACCCCGGGGTGGTGTTGCCGGAGGGGTGATTTTTGAGGTCGTCTGAGATAGGGGTTTTTTTTGGGGCGGGAGAGGTTCCCCGAGGGTGGTGAGGCCTGGGGAGTGATTTTTGAGGTTATCTGAGAATTTTTTTTTGTTACGGTGGGAGAGCTGACCCCGGGGTGGTGGTGCCGGGGGGGTGATTTTTGAGGTCGTCTGAGATAGGGGTTTTTTTGGGGTGGGAGAGGTGCCCCGAGGGTGGTGAGGCCTGGGGAGTGATTTTTGAGGTTATCTGAGAAATTTTTTTTTTTAGGGTGGGAGAGCTGACCCCGGGGTGGTGGTGCCGGGGGGGTGATTTTTGAGGTCGTCTGAGATAGGGTTTTTTTTGGTGTGGGAGAGGTGCCCCGAGGGTGGTGAGGCCTGGGGAGTGATTTTTGAGGTTATCTGAGAATTTTTTTTTTTTTAGGGTGGGAGAGCTGACCCCGGGGGGGGGTGATTTTTGAGGTCGTCTGAGATAGGGGTTTTTTTGGGGTGGGAGAGGTTCCCCGAGGGTGGTGAGGCCTGGGGAGTGATTTTTGAGGTTATCTGAGAAATTTTTTTTTTAGGGTGGGAGAGCTGACCCCGGGGTGGTGGTGCGGGTGGGGTGATTTTTGAAGTCGTCTGAGATAGGGTTTTTTTTGGGGTGGGAGAGGTGCCCCGAGGGTGGTGAGGCCTGGGGAGTGATTTTTGAGGTTATCTGAGAATTTTTTTTTTTTAGGGTGGGAGAGCTGACCCACGGGGTGGTGGTGCCGGGGGGGTTGATTTTTGAGGTCGTCTGAGATAGGGGTTTTTTTGGGGTGGGAGAGGTGCCCTGAGGGTGGTGAGGCCGGGGGAGTGATTTTTGAGGTTATCTGAGAATTTTTTTTTTTTAGGGTGGGAGAGCTGGCCCCGTGGTGGTGGTGCCGGTGGGGTGATTTTTCAAGTCGTCTGAGATAGGGGTTTTTTTGGGGTGGGAGAGGTGCCCCGAGGGTGGTGAGGCCGGGGGAGTGATTTTTGAGGTTATCTGAGATATTTTTTTTTTTAGGGTGGGAGAGCTGACCCCGGGGTGGTGGTGCCGGTGGGGTGATTTTTGAAGTCGCTAGAAATAGGGGTTTTTTTGGGGTGGGAGAGGTTCCCCGAGGGTGGTGAGGCCGGGGGCGTGATTTTTGAGGTTATCTGAGAATTTTTTTTTTTTAGGGTGTAAGAGCTGACCCCGGGGGGGGGGGTGATTTTTGAGGTCGTCTGAGATAGGGGTTTTTTTGGGGTGGGAGAGGTTCCCCGAGGGTGGTGAGGCCTGGGGAGTGATTTTTGAGGTTATCTGAGAAATTTTTTTTTTTAGGGTGGGAGAGCTGACCCCGGGGTGGTGGTGCCGGTGGGGTGATTTTTGAAGTCGTCTGAGATAGGGTTTTTTTTTGGGTGGGAGAGGTGCCCCGAGGGTGGTGAGGCCTGGGGAGTGATTTTTGAGGTTATCTGAGAATTTTTTTTTTTTAGGGTGGGAGAGCTGACCCCGAGGTGGTGGTGTCGGGGGGGGGGTGATTTTTGAGGTCGTCTGAGATAGGGAATTTTTTTGGGGTGGGAGTGGTGCCCCGAGGGTGGTGAGGCCGGGGGAGTGATTTTTGAGGTTATCTGAGATATTTTTTTTTTTTAGGGTTGGAGAGCTGACCCCGGGGTGGTGGTGCCGGTGGGGTGATTTTGGAAGTCGTCTGAGATAGGGTTTTTTTTGGGGTGGGAGAGGTGCCCCGAGGGTGGTGAGGCCTGGGGAGTGAATTTTGAGGTTATCTGAGAAATATTTTTTTTTTAGGGTGGGAGAGCTGACCCCGGGGTGGTGGTGCCGGGGGGTGATTTTTGAGGTCGTCTGAGATAGGGTTTTTTTTGGGGTGGGAGAGGTTCCCCGAGGGTGGTGAGGCCTGGGGAGTGATTTTTGAGGTTATCTGAGAAATTTTTTTTTTTAGGGTGGGAGAGCTGACCCCGGGGTGGTGGTGCCGGGGGGGGTGATTTTTGAAGTCGTCTGAGATAGGGTTTTTTTTGGGGTGGTAGAGGTGCCCCGAGGGTGGTGAGGCCTGGGGAGTGATTTTTGAGGTTATCTGAGAATTTTTTTTTTTAGGGTGGGAGAGCTGACCCCGGGGTGGTGGTGCCGGGGGGGGGGTGATTTTTGAGGTCGTCTGAGATAGGGTTTTTTTTGGGGCGGTAGAGGTGCCCCGAGGGTGGTGAGGCCGGGGGCGTGATTTTTGAGGTTATCTGAGATATTTTTTTTTTTAGGGTGGGAGAGCTGACCCCGGGGTGGTGGTGCAGGTGGGGTGATTTTTGAGGTCGTCTGAGATAGGGTTTTTTTTGGGGTGGGAGAGGTACCCCGAGGGTGGTGAGGCCTGGGGAGTGATTTTTGAGGTTATCTGAGAAATTTTTTTTTTTAGGGTGGGAGAGCTGACCCCAGGGTGGTGGTGCCGGGGGGGGTGTTTTTTGAGGTCGTCTGAGATAGGGGTTTTTTTGGGGCGGGAGTGGTTCCCCGAGGGTGGTGAGGCCTGGGGAGTGATTTTTGAGGTTATGTGAGAAATTTTTTTTTTTAGGGTGGGAGAGCTGACCCCGGGGTGGTGGTGGCGGGGTGGGTGATTTTTGAAGTCGTCTGAGATAGGGGGTTTTTTTGGGTGGGAGAGGTGCCCCGAGGGTGGTGAGGCCTGGGGAGTGATTTTTGAGGTTATCTGAGATATTTTTTTTTTTTAGGGTGGGAGAGCTGACCCCGGGGTGGTGGTGTCGGGGGGGGGTGATTTTTGAGGTCGTCTGAGATAGGGTTTTTTTTGGGGTGGGAGAGGTGCCCCGAGGGTGGTGAGGCCTGAGGAGTGATTTTTGAGGTTATCTGAGAAATTTTTTTTTTTTAGGGTGGGAGAGCTGGCGGGTGGGAGAGCGTGGTGGTGGTGCCGGTGGGGTGATTTTTGAAGTCGCTAGAAATAGGGTTTTTTTTGGGGTGGGAGAGTTTCCCCGAGGGTGGTGAGGCCGGGGGCGTGATTTTTGAGGTTATCTGAGAAATTTTTTTTTTTAGGGTGGGAGAGCTGACCCCGGGGTGGTGGTGCCGGAGGGTTGATTTTTGAGGTCGTCTGAGATAGGGGTTTTTTTTGGGGCGGGAGAGGTTCCCCGAGGGTGGTGAGGCCTGGGGAGTGATTTTTGAGGTTATCTGAGAATTTTTTTTTGTTACGGTGGGAGAGCTGACCCCGGGGTGGTGGTGCCGGGGGGGTGATTTTTGAGGTCGTCTGAGATAGGGTTTTTTTGGTGTGGGAGAGGTGCCCCGAGGGTGGTGAGGCCTGGGGAGTGATTTTTGAGGTTATCTGAGAATTTTTTTTTTTTTAGGGTGGGAGAGCTGACCCCGGGGGGGGGGGGTGATTTTTGAGGTCGTCTGAGATAGGGGTTTTTTTGGGGTGGGAGAGGTTCCCCGAGGGTGGTGAGGCCTGGGGAGTGATTTTTGAGGTTATCTGAGAAATTTTTTTTTTAGGGTGGGAGAGCTGACCCCGGGGTGGTGGTGCGGGTGGGGTGATTTTTGAAGTCGTCTGAGATAGGGTTTTTTTTGGGGTGGGAGAGGTGCCCCGAGGGTGGTGAGGCCTGGGGAGTGATTTTTGAGGTTATCTGAGAATTTTTTTTTTTTAGGGTGGGAGAGCTGACCCACGGGGTGGTGGTGCCGGGGGGGGTGATTTTTGAGGTCGTCTGAGATAGGGGTTTTTTTGGGGTGGGAGAGGTGCCCTGAGGGTGGTGAGGCCGGGGGAGTGATTTTTGAGGTTATCTGAGAATTTTTTTTTTTTAGGGTGGGAGAGCTGGCCCCGTGGTGGTGGTGCCGGTGGGGTGATTTTTCAAGTCGTCTGAGATAGGGTTTTTTTTGGGGTGGGAGAGGTGCCCCGAGGGTGGTGAGGCCGGGGGAGTGATTTTTGAGGTTATCTGAGATATTTTTTTTTTTAGGGTGGGAGAGCTGACCCCGGGGTGGTGGTGCCGGGGGGGGGGTGATTTTTGAGGTCGTCTGAGATAGGTTTTTTTTTGGGGCGGTAGAGGTGCCCCGAGGGTGGTGAGGCCGGGGGCGTGATTTTTGAGGTTATCTGAGATATTTTTTTTTTTAGGGTGGGAGAGCTGACCCCGGGGTGGTGGTGCAGGTGGGGTGATTTTTGAGGTCGTCTGAGATAGGGTTTTTTTTGGGGTGGGAGAGGTACCCCGAGGGTGGTGAGGCCTGGGGAGTGATTTTTGAGGTTATCTGAGAAATTTTTTTTTTTAGGGTGGGAGAGCTGACCCCAGGGTGGTGGTGCCGGGGGGGGTGTTTTTTGAGGTCGTCTGAGATAGGGGTTTTTTTGGGGCGGGAGTGGTTCCCCGAGGGTGGTGAGGCCTGGGGAGTGATTTTTGAGGTTATGTGAGAAATTTTTTTTTTTAGGGTGGGAGAGCTGACCCCGGGGTGGTGGTGGCGGGGTGGGTGATTTTTGAAGTCGTCTGAGATAGGGGTTTTTTTTGGGTGGGAGAGGTGCCCCGAGGGTGGTGAGGCCTGGGGAGTGATTTTTGAGGTTATCTGAGATATTTTTTTTTTTTAGGGTGGGAGAGCTGACCCCGGGGTGGTGGTGTCGGGGGGGGGGGGTGATTTTTGAGGTCGTCTGAGATAGGGTTTTTTTTGGGGTGGGAGAGGTGCCCCGAGGGTGGTGAGGCCTGAGGAGTGATTTTTGAGGTTATCTGAGAAATTTTTTTTTTTTAGGGTGGGAGAGCTGGCCCCGTGGTGGTGGTGCCGGTGGGGTGATTTTTGAAGTCGCTAGAAATAGGGTTTTTTTTGGGGTGGGAGAGTTTCCCCGAGGGTGGTGAGGCCGGGGGCGTGATTTTTGAGGTTATCTGAGAAATTTATTTTTTTAGGGTGGGAGAGCTGACCCCGGGGTGGTGTTGCCGGAGGGGTGATTTTTGAGGTCGTCTGAGATAGGGGTTTTTTTTGGGGCGGGAGAGGTTCCCCGAGGGTGGTGAGGCCTGGGGAGTGATTTTTGAGGTTATCTGAGAATTTTTTTTTGTTACGGTGGGAGAGCTGACCCCGGGGTGGTGGTGCCGGGGGGGTGATTTTTGAGGTCGTCTGAGATAGGGGTTTTTTTGGGGTGGGAGAGGTGCCCCGAGGGTGGTGAGGCCTGGGGAGTGATTTTTGAGGTTATCTGAGAAATTTTTTTTTTTAGGGTGGGAGAGCTGACCCCGGGGTGGTGGTGCCGGGGGGGTGATTTTTGAGGTCGTCTGAGATAGGGTTTTTTTTGGTGTGGGAGAGGTGCCCCGAGGGTGGTGAGGCCTGGGGAGTGATTTTTGAGGTTATCTGAGAATTTTTTTTTTTTTAGGGTGGGAGAGCTGACCCCGGGGGGGGGGTGATTTTTGAGGTCGTCTGAGATAGGGGTTTTTTTGGGGTGGGAGAGGTTCCCCGAGGGTGGTGAGGCCTGGGGAGTGATTTTTGAGGTTATCTGAGAAATTTTTTTTTTAGGGTGGGAGAGCTGACCCCGGGGTGGTGGTGCGGGTGGGGTGATTTTTGAAGTCGTCTGAGATAGGGTTTTTTTTGGGGTGGGAGAGGTGCCCCGAGGGTGGTGAGGCCTGGGGAGTGATTTTTGAGGTTATCTGAGAATTTTTTTTTTTTAGGGTGGGAGAGCTGACCCACGGGGTGGTGGTGCCGGGGGGGTTGATTTTTGAGGTCGTCTGAGATAGGGGTTTTTTTGGGGTGGGAGAGGTGCCCTGAGGGTGGTGAGGCCGGGGGAGTGATTTTTGAGGTTATCTGAGAATTTTTTTTTTTTAGGGTGGGAGAGCTGGCCCCGTGGTGGTGGTGCCGGTGGGGTGATTTTTCAAGTCGTCTGAGATAGGGGTTTTTTTGGGGTGGGAGAGGTGCCCCGAGGGTGGTGAGGCCGGGGGAGTGATTTTTGAGGTTATCTGAGATATTTTTTTTTTTAGGGTGGGAGAGCTGACCCCGGGGTGGTGGTGCCGGTGGGGTGATTTTTGAAGTCGCTAGAAATAGGGGTTTTTTTGGGGTGGGAGAGGTTCCCCGAGGGTGGTGAGGCCGGGGGCGTGATTTTTGAGGTTATCTGAGAATTTTTTTTTTTTAGGGTGTAAGAGCTGACCCCGGGGGGGGGGGTGATTTTTGAGGTCGTCTGAGATAGGGGTTTTTTTGGGGTGGGAGAGGTTCCCCGAGGGTGGTGAGGCCTGGGGAGTGATTTTTGAGGTTATCTGAGAAATTTTTTTTTTTAGGGTGGGAGAGCTGACCCCGGGGTGGTGGTGCCGGTGGGGTGATTTTTGAAGTCGTCTGAGATAGGGTTTTTTTTTGGGTGGGAGAGGTGCCCCGAGGGTGGTGAGGCCTGGGGAGTGATTTTTGAGGTTATCTGAGAATTTTTTTTTTTTAGGGTGGGAGAGCTGACCCCGAGGTGGTGGTGTCGGGGGGGGGGGTGATTTTTGAGGTCGTCTGAGATAGGGAATTTTTTTGGGGTGGGAGTGGTGCCCCGAGGGTGGTGAGGCCGGGGGAGTGATTTTTGAGGTTATCTGAGATATTTTTTTTTTTTAGGGTTGGAGAGCTGACCCCGGGGTGGTGGTGCCGGTGGGGTGATTTTGGAAGTCGTCTGAGATAGGGTTTTTTTTGGGGTGGGAGAGGTGCCCCGAGGGTGGTGAGGCCTGGGGAGTGAATTTTGAGGTTATCTGAGAAATATTTTTTTTTTAGGGTGGGAGAGCTGACCCCGGGGTGGTGGTGCCGGGGGGTGATTTTTGAGGTCGTCTGAGATAGGGTTTTTTTTGGGGTGGGAGAGGTTCCCCGAGGGTGGTGAGGCCTGGGGAGTGATTTTTGAGGTTATCTGAGAAATTTTTTTTTTTAGGGTGGGAGAGCTGACCCCGGGGTGGTGGTGCCGGGGGGGGTGATTTTTGAAGTCGTCTGAGATAGGGTTTTTTTTGGGGTGGTAGAGGTGCCCCGAGGGTGGTGAGGCCTGGGGAGTGATTTTTGAGGTTATCTGAGAATTTTTTTTTTTAGGGTGGGAGAGCTGACCCCGGGGTGGTGGTGCCGGGGGGGGGGTGATTTTTGAGGTCGTCTGAGATAGGGTTTTTTTTGGGGCGGTAGAGGTGCCCCGAGGGTGGTGAGGCCGGGGGCGTGATTTTTGAGGTTATCTGAGATATTTTTTTTTTTAGGGTGGGAGAGCTGACCCCGGGGTGGTGGTGCAGGTGGGGTGATTTTTGAGGTCGTCTGAGATAGGGTTTTTTTTGGGGTGGGAGAGGTACCCCGAGGGTGGTGAGGCCTGGGGAGTGATTTTTGAGGTTATCTGAGAAATTTTTTTTTTTAGGGTGGGAGAGCTGACCCCAGGGTGGTGGTGCCGGGGGGGGTGTTTTTTGAGGTCGTCTGAGATAGGGGTTTTTTTGGGGCGGGAGTGGTTCCCCGAGGGTGGTGAGGCCTGGGGAGTGATTTTTGAGGTTATGTGAGAAATTTTTTTTTTTAGGGTGGGAGAGCTGACCCCGGGGTGGTGGTGGCGGGGTGGGTGATTTTTGAAGTCGTCTGAGATAGGGGGTTTTTTTGGGTGGGAGAGGTGCCCCGAGGGTGGTGAGGCCTGGGGAGTGATTTTTGAGGTTATCTGAGATATTTTTTTTTTTTAGGGTGGGAGAGCTGACCCCGGGGTGGTGGTGTCGGGGGGGGGTGATTTTTGAGGTCGTCTGAGATAGGGTTTTTTTTGGGGTGGGAGAGGTGCCCCGAGGGTGGTGAGGCCTGAGGAGTGATTTTTGAGGTTATCTGAGAAATTTTTTTTTTTTAGGGTGGGAGAGCTGGCGGGTGGGAGAGCGTGGTGGTGGTGCCGGTGGGGTGATTTTTGAAGTCGCTAGAAATAGGGTTTTTTTTGGGGTGGGAGAGTTTCCCCGAGGGTGGTGAGGCCGGGGGCGTGATTTTTGAGGTTATCTGAGAAATTTTTTTTTTTAGGGTGGGAGAGCTGACCCCGGGGTGGTGGTGCCGGAGGGTTGATTTTTGAGGTCGTCTGAGATAGGGTTTTTTTTTGGGGCGGGAGAGGTTCCCCGAGGGTGGTGAGGCCTGGGGAGTGATTTTTGAGGTTATCTGAGAATTTTTTTTTGTTACGGTGGGAGAGCTGACCCCGGGGTGGTGGTGCCGGGGGGGTGATTTTTGAGGTCGTCTGAGATAGGGGTTTTTTTGGGGTGGGAGAGGTGCCCCGAGGGTGGTGAGGCCTGGGGAGTGATTTTTGAGGTTATCTGAGAAATTTTTTTTTTTAGGGTGGGAGAGCTGACCCCGGGGTGGTGGTGCCGGGGGGGTGATTTTTGAGGTCGTCTGAGATAGGGGTTTTTTTGGGGTGGGAGAGGTGCCCCGAGGGTGGTGAGGCCTGGGGAGTGATTTTTGAGGTTATCTGAGAATTTTTTTTTTTTTAGGGTGGGAGAGCTGACCCCGGGGGGGGGGGTGATTTTTGAGGTCGTCTGAGATAGGGGTTTTTTTGGGGTGGGAGAGGTTCCCCGAGGGTGGTGAGGCCTGGGGAGTGATTTTTGAGGTTATCTGAGAATTTTTTTTTTTTAGGGTGGGAGAGCTGACCCCGGGGTGGTGGTGCCAGGGGGGTGATTTTTGAAGTCGTCTGAGATAGGGTTTTTTTTGGGGTGGGAGAGGTGCCCTGAGGGTGGTGAGGCTGGGGGAGTGATTTTTGAGGTTATCTGAGATATTTTTTTTTTTAGGGTGGGAGAGCTGACCCCGGGGTGGTGGTGCCGGTGGGGTGATTTTTGAAGTCGCTAGAGATAGGGTTTTTTTTAGGGTGGGAGAGCTGACCCCGGGGTGGTGGTGTCGGGGGGGGGGATTTTTGAGGTCGTCTGAGATAGGGTTTTTTTTGGGGTGGGAGAGGTTCCCCGAGGGTGGTGAGGCCTGGGGCGTGATTTTTAAGGTTATCTGAGAATTTTTTTTTTTTAGGGTGGGAGAGCTGACCCCGGGGTGGTGGTGCCGGGGGGGTGATTTTTGAGGTCGTCTGAGATAGGGGTTTTTTTGGGGTGGGAGAGGTTCCCCGAGGGTGGTGAGGCCTGGGGAGTGATTTTTGAGGTTATCTGAGAAATTTTTTTTTTTAGGGTGGGAGAGCTGACCCCGGGGTGGTGGTGTGGGGGGGGGGGTGAATTTTGAGGTCGTCTGAGATAGGGTTTTTTTTGGGGTGGGAGAGGTGCCCCGAGGGTGGTGAGGCCTGGGGAGCGATTTTTGAGGTTATCTGAGAAATTTTTTTTTTTAGGGTGGGAGAGCTGACCCCGGGGTGGTGGTGCCGGGGGGTGATTTTTGAGGTCGTCTGAGATAGGGTTTTTTTTGGGGTGGGAGAGGTTCCCCGAGGGTGGTGAGGCCTGGGGAGTGATTTTTGAGGTTATCTGAGAAATTTTTTTTTTTAGGGTGGGAGAGCTGACCCCGGGGTGGTGGTGCCGGGGGGGGTGATTTTTGAAGTCGTCTGAGATAGGGTTTTTTTTGGGGTGGTAGAGGTGCCCCGAGGGTGGTGAGGCCTGGGGAGTGATTTTTGAGGTTATCTGAGAATTTTTTTTTTTAGGGTGGGAGAGCTGACCCCGGGGTGGTGGTGCCGGGGGGGGGTGATTTTTGAGGTCGTCTGAGATAGGGTTTTTTTTGGGGCGGTAGAGGTGCCCCGAGGGTGGTGAGGCCGGGGGCGTGATTTTTGAGGTTATCTGAGATATTTTTTTTTTTAGGGTGGGAGAGCTGACCCCGGGGTGGTGGTGCAGGTGGGGTGATTTTTGAGGTCGTCTGAGATAGGGTTTTTTTTGGGGTGGGAGAGGTACCCCGAGGGTGGTGAGGCCTGGGGAGTGATTTTTGAGGTTATCTGAGAAATTTTTTTTTTTAGGGTGGGAGAGCTGACCCCAGGGTGGTGGTGCCGGGGGGGGGTGTTTTTTGAGGTCGTCTGAGATAGGGGTTTTTTTGGGGCGGGAGTGGCTCCCCGAGGGTGGTGAGGCCTGGGGAGTGATTTTTGAGGTTATGTGAGAAATTTTTTTTTTTAGGGTGGGAGAGCTGACCCCGGGGTGGTGGTGGCGGGGTGGGTGATTTTTGAAGTCGTCTGAGATAGGGGTTTTTTTTGGGTGGGAGAGGTGCCCCGAGGGTGGTGAGGCCTGGGGAGTGATTTTTGAGGTTATCTGAGATATTTTTTTTTTTTAGGGTGGGAGAGCTGACCCCGGGGTGGTGGTGTCGGGGGGGGGTGATTTTTGAGGTCGTCTGAGATAGGGTTTTTTTTGGGGTGGGAGAGGTGCCCCGAGGGTGGTGAGGCCTGAGGAGTGATTTTTGAGGTTATCTGAGAAATTTTTTTTTTTTAGGGTGGGAGAGCTGGCGGGTGGGAGAGCGTGGTGGTGGTGCCGGTGGGGTGATTTTTGAAGTCGCTAGAAATAGGGTTTTTTTTGGGGTGGGAGAGTTTCCCCGAGGGTGGTGAGGCCGGGGGCGTGATTTTTGAGGTTATCTGAGAAATTTTTTTTTTTTAGGGTGGGAGAGCTGACCCCGGGGTGGTGGTGCCGGAGGGTTGATTTTTGAGGTCGTCTGAGATAGGGGTTTTTTTTGGGGCGGGAGAGGTTCCCCGAGGGTGGTGAGGCCTGGGGAGTGATTTTTGAGGTTATCTGAGAATTTTTTTTTGTTACGGTGGGAGAGCTGACCCCGGGGTGGTGGTGCCGGGGGGGTGATTTTTGAGGTCGTCTGAGATAGGGGTTTTTTTGGGGTGGGAGAGGTGCCCCGAGGGTGGTGAGGCCTGGGGAGTGATTTTTGAGGTTATCTGAGAAATTTTTTTTTTTAGGGTGGGAGAGCTGACCCCGGGGTGGTGGTGCCGGGGGGGTGATTTTTGAGGTCGTCTGAGATAGGGTTTTTTTTGGTGTGGGAGAGGTGCCCCGAGGGTGGTGAGGCCTGGGGAGTGATTTTTGAGGTTATCTGAGAATTTTTTTTTTTTTAGGGTGGGAGAGCTGACCCCGGGGGGGGGGTGATTTTTGAGGTCGTCTGAGATAGGGGTTTTTTTGGGGTGGGAGAGGTTCCCCGAGGGTGGTGAGGCCTGGGGAGTGATTTTTGAGGTTATCTGAGAAATTTTTTTTTTAGGGTGGGAGAGCTGACCCCGGGGTGGTGGTGCGGGTGGGGTGATTTTTGAAGTCGTCTGAGATAGGGTTTTTTTTGGGGTGGGAGAGGTGCCCCGAGGGTGGTGAGGCCTGGGGAGTGATTTTTGAGGTTATCTGAGAATTTTTTTTTTTTAGGGTGGGAGAGCTGACCCACGGGGTGGTGGTGCCGGGGGGGGTGATTTTTGAGGTCGTCTGAGATAGGGGTTTTTTTGGGGTGGGAGAGGTGCCCTGAGGGTGGTGAGGCCGGGGGAGTGATTTTTGAGGTTATCTGAGAATTTTTTTTTTTTAGGGTGGGAGAGCTGGCCCCGTGGTGGTGGTGCCGGTGGGGTGATTTTTCAAGTCGTCTGAGATAGGGTTTTTTTTGGGGTGGGAGAGGTGCCCCGAGGGTGGTGAGGCCGGGGGAGTGATTTTTGAGGTTATCTGAGATATTTTTTTTTTTAGGGTGGGAGAGCTGACCCCGGGGTGGTGGTGCCGGGGGGGGGGTGATTTTTGAGGTCGTCTGAGATAGGTTTTTTTTTGGGGCGGTAGAGGTGCCCCGAGGGTGGTGAGGCCGGGGGCGTGATTTTTGAGGTTATCTGAGATATTTTTTTTTTTAGGGTGGGAGAGCTGACCCCGGGGTGGTGGTGCAGGTGGGGTGATTTTTGAGGTCGTCTGAGATAGGGTTTTTTTTGGGGTGGGAGAGGTACCCCGAGGGTGGTGAGGCCTGGGGAGTGATTTTTGAGGTTATCTGAGAAATTTTTTTTTTTAGGGTGGGAGAGCTGACCCCAGGGTGGTGGTGCCGGGGGGGGTGTTTTTTGAGGTCGTCTGAGATAGGGGTTTTTTTGGGGCGGGAGTGGTTCCCCGAGGGTGGTGAGGCCTGGGGAGTGATTTTTGAGGTTATGTGAGAAATTTTTTTTTTTTAGGGTGGGAGAGCTGACCCCGGGGTGGTGGTGGCGGGGTGGGTGATTTTTGAAGTCGTCTGAGATAGGGGTTTTTTTTGGGTGGGAGAGGTGCCCCGAGGGTGGTGAGGCCTGGGGAGTGATTTTTGAGGTTATCTGAGATATTTTTTTTTTTTAGGGTGGGAGAGCTGACCCCGGGGTGGTGGTGTCGGGGGGGGGTGATTTTTGAGGTCGTCTGAGATAGGGTTTTTTTTGGGGTGGGAGAGGTGCCCCGAGGGTGGTGAGGCCTGAGGAGTGATTTTTGAGGTTATCTGAGAAATTTTTTTTTTTTAGGGTGGGAGAGCTGGCCCCGTGGTGGTGGTGCCGGTGGGGTGATTTTTGAAGTCGCTAGAAATAGGGTTTTTTTTGGTGTGGGAGAGTTTCCCCGAGGGTGGTGAGGCCGGGGGCGTGATTTTTGAGGTTATCTGAGAAATTTATTTTTTTAGGGTGGGAGAGCTGACCCCGGGGTGGTGTTGCCGGAGGGGTGATTTTTGAGGTCGTCTGAGATAGGGGTTTTTTTTGGGGCGGGAGAGGTTCCCCGAGGGTGGTGAGGCCTGGGGAGTGATTTTTGAGGTTATCTGAGAATTTTTTTTTGTTACGGTGGGAGAGCTGACCCCGGGGTGGTGGTGCCGGGGGGGTGATTTTTGAGGTCGTCTGAGATAGGGTTTTTTTTTGGGGTGGGAGAGGTGCCCCGAGGGTGGTGAGGCCTGGGGAGTGATTTTTGAGGTTATCTGAGAAATTGTTTTTTTTAGGGTGGGAGAGCTGACCCCGGGGTGGTGGTGCCGGGGGGGTGATTTTTGAGGTCGTCTGAGATAGGGTTTTTTTTGGTGTGGGAGAGGTGCCCCGAGGGTGGTGAGGCCTGGGGAGTGATTTTTGAGGTTATCTGAGAATTTTTTTTTTTTTAGGGTGGGAGAGCTGACCCCGGGGGGGGGTGATTTTTGAGGTCGTCTGAGATAGGGGTTTTTTTGGGGTGGGAGAGGTTCCCCGAGGGTGGTGAGGCCTGGGGAGTGATTTTTGAGGTTATCTGAGAAATTTTTTTTTTAGGGTGGGAGAGCTGACCCCGGGGTGGTGGTGCGGGTGGGGTGATTTTTGAAGTCGTCTGAGATAGGGTTTTTTTTGGGGTGGGAGAGGTGCCCCGAGGGTGGTGAGGCCTGGGGAGTGATTTTTGAGGTTATCTGAGAATTTTTTATTTTTAGGGTGGGAGAGCTGACCCACGGGGTGGTGGTGCCGGGGGGGTTGATTTTTGAGGTCGTCTGAGATAGGGGTTTTTTTGGGGTGGGAGAGGTGCCCTGAGGGTGGTGAGGCCGGGGGAGTGATTTTTGAGGTTATCTGAGAATTTTTTTTTTTTAGGGTGGGAGAGCTGGCCCCGTGGTGGTGGTGCCGGTGGGGTGATTTTTCAAGTCGTCTGAGATAGGGGTTTTTTTGGGGTGGGAGAGGTGCCCCGAGGGTGGTGAGGCCGGGAGAGTGATTTTTGAGGTTATCTGAGATATTTTTTTTTTTAGGGTGGGAGAGCTGACCCCGGGGTGGTGGTGCCGGTGGGGTGATTTTTGAAGTCGCTAGAAATAGGGGTTTTTTTGGGGTGGGAGAGGTTCCCCGAGGGTGGTGAGGCCGGGGGCGTGATTTTTGAGGTTATCTGAGAATTTTTTTTTTTTAGGGTGTAAGAGCTGACCCCGGGGGGGGGGGTGATTTTTGAGGTCGTCTGAGATAGGGGTTTTTTTGGGGTGGGAGAGGTTCCCCGAGGGTGGTGAGGCCTGGGGAGTGATTTTTGAGGTTATCTGAGAAATTTTTTTTTTTAGGGTGGGAGAGCTGACCCCGGGGTGGTGGTGCCGGTGGGGTGATTTTTGAAGTCGTCTGAGATAGGGTTTTTTTTTGGGTGGGAGAGGTGCCCCGAGGGTGGTGAGGCCTGGGGAGTGATTTTTGAGGTTATCTGAGAATTTTTTTTTTTTAGGGTGGGAGAGCTGACCCCGAGGTGGTGGTGTCGGGGGGGGGGGTGATTTTTGAGGTCGTCTGAGATAGGGAATTTTTTTGGGGTGGGAGTGGTGCCCCGAGGGTGGTGAGGCCGGGGGAGTGATTTTTGAGGTTATCTGAGATATTTTTTTTTTTTAGGGTTGGAGAGCTGACCCCGGGGTGGTGGTGCCGGTGGGGTGATTTTGGAAGTCGTCTGAGATAGGGTTTTTTTTGGGGTGGGAGAGGTGCCCCGAGGGTGGTGAGGCCTGGGGAGTGAATTTTGAGGTTATCTGAGAAATTTTTTTTTTTTAGGGTGGGAGAGCTGACCCCGGGGTGGTGGTGCCAGGGGGGGGGGTGATTTTTGAAGTCGTCTGAGATAGGGGTTTTTTTGGGGTGGGAGAGGTGCCCCGAGGGTGGTGAGGCCGGGGGAGTGATTTTTGAGGTTATCTGAGATATTTTTTTTTTTAGGGTGGGAGAGCTGACCCCGGGGTGGTGGTGCCTGTGGGGTGATTTTTGAAGTCACTAGAGATAGGGTTTTTTTTGGGGTGGGAGAGCTGACCCCGGGGTGGTGGTGTCGGGGGGGGGGGATTTTTGAGGTCGTCTGAGATAGGGGTTTTTTTTGTGGTGGGAGAGGTTCCCCGAGGGTGGTGAGGCCGGGGGAGTGATTTTTGAGGTTATCTGAGAAATTATTTTTTTTAGGGTGGGAGAGCTGACCCCGGGGTGGTGGTGCCGGGGGGTGATTTTTGAGGTCGTCTGAGATAGGGTTTTTTTTGGTGTGGGAGAGGTTCCCCGAGGGTGGTGAGGCCTGGGGAGTGATTTTTGAGGTTATCTGAGAATTTTTTTTTTTTAGGGTGGGAGAGCTGACCCCGGGGTGGTGGTGTCGGGGGGGGGGGATTTTTGAGGTCGTCTGAGATAGGGGTTTTTTTTGTGGTGGGAGAGGTTCCCCGAGGGTGGTGAGGCCGGGGGAGTGATTTTTGAGGTTATCTGAGAAATTATTTTTTTTAGGGTGGGAGAGCTGACCCCGGGGTGGTGGTGCCGGGGGGTGATTTTTGAGGTCGTCTGAGATAGGGTTTTTTTTGGTGTGGGAGAGGTTCCCCGAGGGTGGTGAGGCCTGGGGAGTGATTTTTGAGGTTATCTGAGAATTTTTTTTTTTTAGGGTGGGAGAGCTGACCCCGGGGTGGTGGTGTCGGGGGGGGGGATTTTTGAGGTCGTCTGAGATAGGGGTTTTTTTTGGGGTGGGAGAGGTGTCCCGAGGGTGGTGAGGCCTGGGGAGTGAATTTTGAGGTTATCTGAGAAATTTTTTTTTTAGGGTGGGAGAGCAGATCCCGGGGTGGTGGTGCCGGTGGGGTGATTTTTGAAGTCGTCTGAGATAGGGTTTTTTTTTGGGGTGGGAGAGGTGCCCCGAGGGTGGTGAGGCCTGGGGAGTGATTTTTGAGGTTATCTGAGAAATTTTTTTTTTTAGGGTGGGAGAGCTGACCCCGGGGTGGTGGTGCCGGGGGGGGGGTTATTTTTGAGGTCGTCTGAGATAGGGGTTTTTTTGGGGGCGGGAGAGGTTCCCCGAGGGTGGAGAGGCCGGGGGAGTGATTTTTGAGGTTATCTGAGAAATTATTTTTTTTAGGGTGGGAGAGCTGACCCCGGGGTGGTGGTGCCGGGGGGTGATTTTTGAGGTCGTCTGAGATAGGGTTTTTTTTGGTGTGGGAGAGGTGCACCGAGGGTGGTGAGGCCTGGGGAGTGATTTTTGAGGTTATCTGAGAATTTTTTTTTTTTAGGGTGGGAAAGCTGGTGGTGGTGTCGGGGGGGGGGGGATTTTTGAGGTCGTCTGAGATAGGGGTTTTTTTTGTGGTGGGAGAGGTTCCCCGAGGGTGGTGAGGCCGGGGGAGTGATTTTTGAGGTTATCTGAGAAATTATTTTTTTTAGGGTGGGAGAGCTGACCCCGGGGTGGTGGTGCCGGGGGGTGATTTTTGAGGTCGTCTGAGATAGGGTTTTTTTTGGTGTGGGAGAGGTTCCCCGAGGGTGGTGAGGCCTGGGGAGTGATTTTTGAGGTTATCTGAGAATTTTTTTTTTTTAGGGTGGGAGAGCTGACCCCGGGGTGGTGGTGTCGGGGGGGGGGGGGATTTTTGAGGTCGTCTGAGATAGGGGTTTTTTTTGGGGTGGGAGAGGTGCCCCGAGGGTGGTGAGGCCTGGGGAGTGATTTTTGAGGTTATCTGAGAAATTTTTTTTTTTAGGGTGGGAGAGCTGACCCCGGGGTGGTGGTGCCGGGGGGGGTTATTTTTGAGGTCGTCTGAGATAGGGGTTTTTTTGGGGGCGGGAGAGGTTCCCCGAGGGTGGTGAGGCCGGGGGAGTGATTTTTGAGGTTATCTGAGAAATTTTTTTTGTTACGGTGGGAGAGCTGACCCCGGGGTGGTGGTGCTGGGGGGGTGATTTTTGAGGTCGTCTGAGATAGGGGTTTTTTTTGGGGTGGGAGAGGTGCCCCGAGGGTGGTGAGGCCTGGGGAGTGATTATTGAGGTTATCTGAGAAATTTTTTTTTTTAGGGTGGGAGAGCTGACCCCGGGGTGGTGGTGCCGGGGAGGTGATTTTTGAATTCGTCTGAGATAGGGTTTTTTTTGGGGTGGGAGAGGTGCCCCGAGGGTGGTGAGGCCTGGGGAGTGATTTTTGAGGTTATCTGAGAAAATTTTTTTTTAGGGTGGGAGAGCTGACCCCGGGGTGGTGGTGCCGGGGGTGTGATTTTTGAGGTCGTCTGAGATAGGGTTTTTTTTGGTGTGGGAGAGGTTCCCCGAGGGTGGTGAGGCCTGGGGAGTGATTTTTGAGGTTATCTGAGAAATTTTTTTTTTTAGGGTGGGAGAGCTGACCCCGGGGTGGTGGTGTCGGGGGGGGGGGATTTTTGAGGTCGTCTGAGATAGGGGTTTTTTTTGGGGTGGGAGAGGTGCCCCGAGGGTGGTGAGGCCTGGGGAGTGAATTTTGAGGTTATCTGAGAAATTTTTTTTTTAGGGTGGGAGAGCTGACCCCGGGGTGGTGGTGCCGGGGGGGGGGTTATTTTTGAGGTCGTCTGAGATAGGGGTTTTTTTGGGGGCGGGAGAGGTTCCCCGAGGGTGGTGAGGCCGGGGGAGTGATTTTTGAGGTTATCTGAGAAATTTTTTTTGTTACGGTGGGAGAGCTGACCCCGGGGTGGTGCTGTCGGGGGGGGGGGGGGGGTGATTTTTGAGGTCATCTGAGATAGGGTTTTTTTTGGGGTGGGAGAGGTGCCCCGAGGGTGGTGAGGCCTGGGGAGTGATTTTTGAGGTTATCTGAGATATTTTTTTTTTTAGGGACGGAGAGCTGACCCCGGGGTGGTGGTGCCGGGGGGGGGGGGTGATTTTTGAGGTCGTCTGAGATAGGGGTTTTTTTGGGGTGGGAGAGGTGCCCCGAGGGTGGTGAGGCCTGGGGAGTGATTTTTGAGGTTATCTGAGAAATTTTTTTTTTTAGGGTGGGAGAGCTGACCCCGGGGTGGTGGTGCGGGGGGGGGTGATTTTTGAAGTCGCTAGAGATAGGGGTTTATTTGGGGTGGGAGAGGTGCCCCGAGGGTGGTGAGGCCTGGGGAGTGATTTTTGAGGTTATCTGAGAAAATTTTTTTTTAGGGTGGGAGAGCTGACCCCGGGGTGGTGGTGCCGGGGGGGTGATTTTTGAGGTCGTCTGAGATTGGGGTTTTTTTGGGGTGGAAGAGGTGCCCCGAAGGTGGTGAGGCCGGGGGAGTGATTTTTGAGGTTATCTGAGATATTTTTTTTTTTAGGTTGGGAGAGCTGAGACCGGGGTGGTGGTGCCGGGGGGGGGGGTGATTTTTGAGGTCGTCTGAGATTGGGGTTTTTTTGGGGTGGGAGAGGTGCGCCGAGGGTGGTGAGGCCTGGGGAGTGATTTTTGAGGTTATCTGAGAAATTATTTTTTTTAGGGTGGGAGAGCTGACCCCGGGGTGGTGGTGCCGGGGGGTGATTTTTGAGGTCGTCTGAGATAGGGTTTTTTTTGGTGTGGGAGAGGTGCACCGAGGGTGGTGAGGCCTGGGGAGTGATTTTTGAGGTTATCTGAGAATTTTTTTTTTTTAGGGTGGGAAAGCTGGTGGTGGTGTCGGGGGGGGGGGGATTTTTGAGGTCGTCTGAGATAGGGGTTTTTTTTGTGGTGGGAGAGGTTCCCCGAGGGTGGTGAGGCCGGGGGAGTGATTTTTGAGGTTATCTGAGAAATTATTTTTTTTAGGGTGGGAGAGCTGACCCCGGGGTGGTGGTGCCGGGGGGTGATTTTTGAGGTCGTCTGAGATAGGGTTTTTTTTGGTGTGGGAGAGGTTCCCCGAGGGTGGTGAGGCCTGGGGAGTGATTTTTGAGGTTATCTGAGAATTTTTTTTTTTTAGGGTGGGAGAGCTGACCCCGGGGTGGTGGTGTCGGGGGGGGGGGGGATTTTTGAGGTCGTCTGAGATAGGGGTTTTTTTTGGGGTGGGAGAGGTGCCCCGAGGGTGGTGAGGCCTGGGGAGTGATTTTTGAGGTTATCTGAGAAATTTTTTTTTTTAGGGTGGGAGAGCTGACCCCGGGGTGGTGGTGCCGGGGGGGGTTATTTTTGAGGTCGTCTGAGATAGGGGTTTTTTTGGGGGCGGGAGAGGTTCCCCGAGGGTGGTGAGGCCGGGGGAGTGATTTTTGAGGTTATCTGAGAAATTTTTTTTGTTACGGTGGGAGAGCTGACCCCGGGGTGGTGGTGCTGGGGGGGTGATTTTTGAGGTCGTCTGAGATAGGGGTTTTTTTGGGGTGGGAGAGGTGCCCCGAGGGTGGTGAGGCCTGGGGAGTGATTATTGAGGTTATCTGAGAAATTTTTTTTTTTAGGGTGGGAGAGCTGACCCCGGGGTGGTGGTGCCGGGGAGGTGATTTTTGAATTCGTCTGAGATAGGGTTTTTTTTGGGGTGGGAGAGGTGCCCCGAGGGTGGTGAGGCCTGGGGAGTGATTTTTGAGGTTATCTGAGAAAATTTTTTTTTAGGGTGGGAGAGCTGACCCCGGGGTGGTGGTGCCGGGGGTGTGATTTTTGAGGTCGTCTGAGATAGGGTTTTTTTTGGTGTGGGAGAGGTTCCCCGAGGGTGGTGAGGCCTGGGGAGTGATTTTTGAGGTTATCTGAGAAATTTTTTTTTTTAGGGTGGGAGAGCTGACCCCGGGGTGGTGGTGTCGGGGGGGGGGGATTTTTGAGGTCGTCTGAGATAGGGGTTTTTTTTGGGGTGGGAGAGGTGCCCCGAGGGTGGTGAGGCCTGGGGAGTGAATTTTGAGGTTATCTGAGAAATTTTTTTTTTAGGGTGGGAGAGCTGACCCCGGGGTGGTGGTGCCGGGGGGGGGGTTATTTTTGAGGTCGTCTGAGATAGGGGTTTTTTTGGGGGCGGGAGAGGTTCCCCGAGGGTGGTGAGGCCGGGGGAGTGATTTTTGAGGTTATCTGAGAAATTTTTTTTGTTACGGTGGGAGAGCTGACCCCGGGGTGGTGCTGTCGGGGGGGGGGGGGGTGATTTTTGAGGTCATCTGAGATAGGGTTTTTTTTGGGGTGGGAGAGGTGCCCCGAGGGTGGTGAGGCCTGGGGAGTGATTTTTGAGGTTATCTGAGATATTTTTTTTTTTAGGGACGGAGAGCTGACCCCGGGGTGGTGGTGCCGGGGGGGGGGGGGTGATTTTTGAGGTCGTCTGAGATAGGGGTTTTTTTGGGGTGGGAGAGGTGCCCCGAGGGTGGTGAGGCCTGGGGAGTGATTTTTGAGGTTATCTGAGAAATTTTTTTTTTTAGGGTGGGAGAGCTGACCCCGGGGTGGTGGTGCGGGGGGGGGTGATTTTTGAAGTCGCTAGAGATAGGGGTTTATTTGGGGTGGGAGAGGTGCCCCGAGGGTGGTGAGGCCTGGGGAGTGATTTTTGAGGTTATCTGAGAAAATTTTTTTTTAGGGTGGGAGAGCTGACCCCGGGGTGGTGGTGCCGGGGGGGTGATTTTTGAGGTCGTCTGAGATTGGGGTTTTTTTGGGGTGGAAGAGGTGCCCCGAAGGTGGTGAGGCCGGGGGAGTGATTTTTGAGGTTATCTGAGATATTTTTTTTTTTAGGTTGGGAGAGCTGAGACCGGGGTGGTGGTGCCGGGGGGGGGGGTGATTTTTGAGGTCGTCTGAGATTGGGGTTTTTTTGGGGTGGGAGAGGTGCGCCGAGGGTGGTGAGGCCTGGGGAGTGATTTTTGAGGTTATCTGAGAATTTTTTTTTTTTTAGGGTGGGAGAGCTGACCCCGGGGTGGTGGTGCCGGGGGGGGGGGGTGATTTTTGAGGTCGTCTGAGATAGGGTTTTTTTGGGGGAGGGAGAGGTTCCCCGAGGGTGGTGAGGCCTGGGGAGTGATTTTTGAGGTTATCTGAGAAATTTTTTTTTTTAGGGTGGGAGAGCTGACCCCGGGGTGGTGGTGCAGTGGGGGTGATTTTTGAGGTCGTCTGAGATAGGGGTTTTTTTTGGGGTGGGAGAGGTTCCCCGAGGGTGGTGAGGCCGGGGGAGTGATTTTTGAGGTTATCTTAGATATTTTTTTTTTAGGGTGGGAGAGCTGACCCCGGGGTGGTGGTGCCGGTGGGCTGATTTTTGAAGTCGTCTGAGATAGGGTTTTTTGTGGGGTGGGAGAGGTGCCCCGAGGGTGGTGAGGCCTGGGGAGTGATTTTTGAGGTTATCTGAGAAAAATTTTTTTTAGGGTGGGAGAGCTGACCCCGGGGTGGTGGTGCCGGGGGGGGGGGGGGTGATTTTTGAGGTCGTCTGAGATTGGGGTTTTTTTGGGGTGGGAGAGGTGCCCCGAGGGTGGTGAGGCCTGGGGAGTGATTTTTGAGGTTATCTGAGAAATTTGTTTTTTTAGGGTGGGAGAGCTGACCCCGGGGTGCTGGTGCTGGGGGGTTGATTTTTGAGGTCGTCTGAGATAGGGTTTTTTTGGGGTGGGAGAGGTGCCCCTAAGTGGTGAGGCCTGGGGAGTGATTTTTGAGGTTATCTGAGATATTTTTTTTTTTAGGGACGGAGAGCTGACCCCGGGGTGGTGGTGCCGGGGGGGGGGTGATTTTTGAAGTCGCTAGAGATAGGGGTTTATTTGGGGTGGGAGAGGTGCCCCGAGGGTGGTGAGGCCTGGGGAGTGATTTTTGAGGTTATCTGAGAAAATTTTTTTTTAGGGTGGGAGAGCTGACCCCGGGGTGGTGGTGCCGGGGGGTGATTTTTGAGGTCGTCGGAGATAGGGTTTTTTTTGGTGTGGGAGAGGTTCCCCGAGGGTGGTGAGGCCTGGGGAGTGATTTTTGAGGTTATCTGAGAATTTTTTTTTTTTAGGGTGGGAGAGCTGACCCCGGGGTGGTGGTGTCGGGGGGGGGGATTTTTGAGGTCGTCTGAGATAGGGTTTTTTTTTGGGGTGGGAGAGGTGCCCCGAGGGTGGTGAGTTCTGGGGAGTGAATTTTGAGGTTATCTGAGAAATTTTTTTTTTTAGGTTGGGAGAGCTGAGACCGGGGTGGTGGTGCCGGGGGGGGGGGTGATTTTTGAGGTCGTCTGAGATTGGGGTTTTTTTGGGGTGGGAGAGGTGCGCCCAGGGTGGTGAGGCCTGGGGAGTGATTTTTGAGGTTATCTGAGAATTTTTTTTTTTTAGGGTGGGAGAGCTGACCCCGGGGTGGTGGTGCAGTGGGGGTGATTTTTGAGGTCGTCTGAGATAGGGGTTTTTTTTGGGGTGGGAGAGGTTCCCCGAGGGTGGTGAGGCCGGGGGAGTGATTTTTGAGGTTATCTTAGATATTTTTTTTTTAGGGTGGGAGAGCTGACCCCGGGGTGGTGGTGCCGGTGGGCTGATTTTTGAAGTCGTCTGAGATAGGGGTTTTTTTGGGGTGGGAGAGGTGCCCCGAGGGTGGTGAGGCCTGGGGAGTGATTTTTGAGGTTATCTGAGAAATTTTTTTTTTTAGGGTGGGAGAGCTGACCCCGGGGTGGTGATGCCGGGGTGGGTGATTTTTGAAGTCGCTAGAGATAGGGGTTTATTTGGGGTGGGAGAGGTGCCCCGAGGGTGGTGAGGCCTGGGGAGTGATTTTTGAGGTTATCTGAGAAAATTTTTTTTTAGGGTGGGAGAGCTGACCCCGGGGTGGTGGTGCCGGGGGGGGTTGATTTTTGAGGTCGTCTGAGATAGGGGTTTTTTTGGGGTGGGAGAGGTGCCCCGAGTCTGGTGAGGCCGGGGGAGTGATTTTTGAGGTCATCTGAGATATTTTTTTTTTTAGGGTGGGAGAGCTGACCCCGGGGTGGTGGTGCGGGTGGGGTGATTTTTGAAGTCGCTAGAGATAGGGGTTTTTTTGAGGTGGGAGAGGTTCCCCGAGGGTGGTGAGGCCGGGGGCGTGATTTTTGAGGTTATCTGAGATATTTTTTTTTTTAGGGTGGGAGAGCTGACCCCGGGGTGGTGGTGCCGGTGGGGTGATTTTTGAGGTCGCCTGAGATAGGGTTTTTTTTGGTGTGGGAGAGGTGCCCCGAGGGTGGTGAGGCCTGGGGAGTGATTTTTGAGGTTATCTGAGAATTTTTCTTTTTTAGGGTGGGAGAGCTGACCCTGGGGTGGTGGTGCGGGTGGGGTGATTTTTGAAGTCATCTGAGATAGGGGTTTTTTTGGGATGGGAAAGGTTCCCCGAGGGTGGTGAGGCCTGGGGAGTGATTTTTGAGGTTATCTGAGAAATTTTTTTTGTTACGGTGGGAGAGCTGACCCCGGGGTGGTGGTGCCGGGGGGGTGATTTTTGAGGTCGTCTGAGATAGGGGTTTTTTTAGGGTGGGAGAGGTGCCCCGAGGGTGGTGAGGCCTGGGGAGTGATTTTTGAGGTTATCTGAGAAATTTTTTATTTTAGGGTGGGAGAGCTGACCCCGGGGTGGTGGTGCCGGGGGGGGTGATTTTTGAGGTCGTCTGAGATAGGGGTTTTTTTGGGATGGGAAAGGTTCCCCGAGTGTGGTGAGGCCTGGGGAGTGATTTTTGAGGTTATCTGAGAAATTTTTTTTTTTAGGGTGGGAGAGCTGACCCCGGGGTGGTGGTGCGGGTGGGGTGATTTTTGAAGTCGTCTGAGATAGGGTTTTTTTTTGGGGTGGGAGAGGTGCCCCGAGGGTGGTGAGGCCTGGGGAGTGATTTTTGAGGTTATCTGAGAAATTTTTTTTTTAGGGTGGGAGAGCTGACCCCGGGGTGGTGGTGCCGGGGGGGGGGGTGATTTTTTACGTCGTCTGAGATAGGGGATTTCTTGGGGTGGGAGAGGTTCCCCGAGGGTGGTGAGGCCTGGGGAGTGATTTTTGAGGATATCTGAGAAATTTTTTTTTTTAGGGTGGGAGAGCTGACCCCGGGGTGGTGGTGCCGGGGGGGGTGATTTTTGAGGTCGTCTGAGATAGGGTTTTTTTTGGGGTGGGAGAGGTGCCCCGAGGGTGGTGAGGCCTGGGGAGTGATTTTTGAGGTTATCTGAGAATTTTTTTTTTTTAGGGTGGGAGAGCTGACCCCGGGGTGGTGATGCCGGGGTGGGTGATTTTTGAAGTCGCTAGAGATAGGGGTTTATTTGGGGTGGGAGAGGTGCCCCGAGGGTGGTGAGGCCTGGGGAGTGATTTTTGAGGTTATCTGAGAAAATTTTTTTTTAGGGTGGGAGAGCTGACCCCGGGGTGGTGGTGCCGGGGGGGTTGATTTTTGAGGTCGTCTGAGATAGGGGTTTTTTTGGGGTGGGAGAGGTGCCCCGAGGGTGGTGAGGCCGGGGGAGTGATTTTTGAGGTCATCTGAGATATTTTTTTTTTTAGGGTGGGAGAGCTGACCCCGGGGTGGTGGTGCGGGTGGGGTGATTTTTGAAGTCGCTAGAGATAGGGTTTTTTTTGGGGTGGGAGAGGTGTCCCGAGGGTGGTGAGGCCTGGGGAGTGATTTTTGAGGTTATCTGAGAAATTTTTTTTTTTAGGGTGGGAGAGCTGACCCCGGGGTGGTGGTGCCGGGGGGGGGGGGTGATTTTTGCGGTCGTCTGAGATAGGGGTTTTTTTGGGGTGGAAGAGGTGCCCCGAAGGTGGTGAGGCCGGGGGAGTGATTTTTGAGGTTATCTGAGATATTTTTTTTTTTAGGTTGGGAGAGCTGACCCCGGGGTGGTGGTGCCGGGGGGGGGGGGGTGATTTTTGAGGTCGTCTGAGATTGGGGTTTTTTTGGGGTGGGAGAGGTGCCCCGAGGGTGGTGAGGCCGGGGGAGTGATTTTTGAGGTTATCTGAGATATTTTTTTTTTTAGGGTGGGAGAGCTGACCCCGGGGTGGTGGTGCCTGTGGGGTGATTTTTGAAGTCACTAGAGATAGGGTTTTTTTTGGGGTGGGAGAGGTGCCCCGAGGGTGGTGAGGCCTGGGGAGTGATTTTTGAGGTTATCTGAGATATTTTTTTTTTTAGGTTGGGAGAGCTGACCCCGGGGTGGTGGTGCCGGGGGGGGGGGTGATTTTTGAGGTCGTCTGAGATAGGGGTTTTTTTGGGGTTGGAGAGGTGCCCCGAGGGTGGTGAGGCCTGGGGAGTGATTTTTGAGGTTATCTGAGAAATTTTTTTTTTTAGGGTGGGAGAGTTGACCCCGTGGTGGTGGTGCGGGTGGGGTGATTTTTGAGGTCGTCTGAGATAGGGTTTTTTCTGGTGTGGGAGAGGTGCCCCGAGGGTAGTGAGGCCGGTGGCGTGATTTTTGAGGTTATCTGAGAATTTTTTTTTTTTAGGGTGGGAGAGCTGACCCCGTGGTGGTTGTGCCAGTGGGGTGATTTTTGAGGTCGTCTGAGATAGGGTTTTTTTTGGGGTGGGAGAGGTGCCCCGAGGGTGGTGAGGCCTGGGGAGTGATTTTTGAGGTTATCTGAGAAATTTTTTTTTTTTAGGGTGGGAGAGCTGACCCCGGGGTGGTGGTGCCGGTGGGGTGATTTTTGAAGTCGCTAGAAATAGGGGTTTTTTTGGGGTGGGAGAGGTTCCCCGAGGGTGGTGAGGCCGGGGGCGTGATTTTTGAGGTTATCTGAGAATTTTTTTTTTTTAGGGTGTAAGAGCTGACCCCGGGGGGGGGGGTGATTTTTGAGGTCGTCTGAGATAGGGGTTTTTTTGGGGTGGGAGAGGTTCCCCGAGGGTGGTGAGGCCTGGGGAGTGATTTTTGAGGTTATCTGAGAAATTTTTTTTTTTAGGGTGGGAGAGCTGACCCCGGGGTGGTGGTGCCGGGGGGGTGATTTTTGAGGTCGTCTGAGATAGGGGTTTTTTTAGGGTGGGAGAGGTGCCCCGAGGGTGGTGAGGCCTGGGGAGTGATTTTTGAGGTTATCTGAGAAATTTTTTATTTTAGGGTGGGAGAGCTGACCCCGGGGTGGTGGTGCCGGGGGGGGTGATTTTTGAGGTCGTCTGAGATAGGGGTTTTTTTGGGATGGGAAAGGTTCCCCGAGTGTGGTGAGGCCTGGGGAGTGATTTTTGAGGTTATCTGAGAAATTTTTTTTTTTAGGGTGGGAGAGCTGACCCCGGGGTGGTGGTGCGGGTGGGGTGATTTTTGAAGTCGTCTGAGATAGGGTTTTTTTTTGGGGTGGGAGAGGTGCCCCGAGGGTGGTGAGGCCTGGGGAGTGATTTTTGAGGTTATCTGAGAAATTTTTTTTTTAGGGTGGGAGAGCTGACCCCGGGGTGGTGGTGCCGGGGGGGGGGGTGATTTTTTAGGTCGTCTGAGATAGGGGATTTCTTGGGGTGGGAGAGGTTCCCCGAGGGTGGTGAGGCCTGGGGAGTGATTTTTGAGGATATCTGAGAAATTTTTTTTTTTAGGGTGGGAGAGCTGACCCCGGGGTGGTGGTGCCGGGGGGGGTGATTTTTGAGGTCGTCTGAGATAGGGTTTTTTTTGGGGTGGGAGAGGTGCCCCGAGGGTGGTGAGGCCTGGGGAGTGATTTTTGAGGTTATCTGAGAATTTTTTTTTTTTAGGGTGGGAGAGCTGACCCCGGGGTGGTGATGCCGGGGTGGGTGATTTTTGAAGTCGCTAGAGATAGGGGTTTATTTGGGGTGGGAGAGGTGCCCCGAGGGTGGTGAGGCCTGGGGAGTGATTTTTGAGGTTATCTGAGAAAATTTTTTTTAGGGTGGGAGAGCTGACCCCGGGGTGGTGGTGCCGGGGGGGTTGATTTTTGAGGTCGTCTGAGATAGGGGTTTTTTTGGGGTGGGAGAGGTGCCCCGAGGGTGGTGAGGCCGGGGGAGTGATTTTTGAGGTCATCTGAGATATTTTTTTTTTTAGGGTGGGAGAGCTGACCCCGGGGTGGTGGTGCGGGTGGGGTGATTTTTGAAGTCGCTAGAGATAGGGTTTTTTTTGGGGTGGGAGAGGTGTCCCGAGGGTGGTGAGGCCTGGGGAGTGATTTTTGAGGTTATCTGAGAAATTTTTTTTTTTAGGGTGGGAGAGCTGACCCCGGGGTGGTGGTGCCGGGGGGGGGGGGTGATTTTTGCGGTCGTCTGAGATAGGGGTTTTTTTGGGGTGGAAGAGGTGCCCCGAAGGTGGTGAGGCCGGGGGAGTGATTTTTGAGGTTATCTGAGATATTTTTTTTTTTAGGTTGGGAGAGCTGACCCCGGGGTGGTGGTGCCGGGGGGGGGGGGTGATTTTTGAGGTCGTCTGAGATTGGGGGTTTTTTTGGGGTGGGAGAGGGTGCCCCGAGGGTGGTGAGGCCGGGGGAGTGATTTTTGAGGTTATCTGAGATATTTTTTTTTTTTAGGGTGGGAGAGCTGACCCCGGGGTGGTGGTGCCTGTGGGGTGATTTTTGAAGTCACTAGAGATAGGGTTTTTTTTGGGGTGGGAGAGGTGCCCCGAGGGTGGTGAGGCCTGGGGAGTGATTTTTGAGGTTATCTGAGATATTTTTTTTTTTAGGTTGGGAGAGCTGACCCCGGGGTGGTGGTGCCGGGGGGGGGGGTGATTTTTGAGGTCGTCTGAGATAGGGGTTTTTTTGGGGTTGGAGAGGTGCCCCGAGGGTGGTGAGGCCTGGGGAGTGATTTTTGAGGTTATCTGAGAAATTTTTTTTTTTTAGGGTGGGAGAGTTGACCCCGTGGTGGTGGTGCGGGTGGGGTGATTTTTTGAGGTCGTCTGAGATAGGGTTTTTTCTGGTGTGGGAGAGGTGCCCCGAGGGTAGTGAGGCCGGTGGCGTGATTTTTGAGGTTATCTGAGAATTTTTTTTTTTAGGGTGGGAGAGCTGACCCCGTGGTGGTTGTGCCAGTGGGGTGATTTTTGAGGTCGTCTGAGATAGGGTTTTTTTTGGGGTGGGAGAGGTGCCCCGAGGGTGGTGAGGCCTGGGGAGTGATTTTTGAGGTTATCTGAGAAATTTTTTTTTTTTTAGGGTGGGAGAGCTGACCCCGGGGTGGTGGTGCCGGGTGGGGTGATTTTTGAAGTCGCTAGAAATAGGGGTTTTTTTGGGGTGGGAGAGGTTCCCCGAGGGTGGTGAGGCCGGGGGCGTGATTTTTGAGGTTATCTGAGAATTTTTTTTTTTTTAGGGTGTAAGAGCTGACCCCGGGGGGGGGTGATTTTTGAGGTCGTCTGAGATAGGGGTTTTTTTGGGGTGGGAGAGGTTCCCCGAGGGTGGTGAGGCCTGGGGAGTGATTTTTGAGGTTATCTGAGAAATTTTTTTTTTAGGGTGGGAGAGCTGACCCCGGGGTGGTGGTGCAGTGGGGGTGATTTTTGAGGTCGTCTGAGATAGGGGTTTTTTTTGGGGTGGGAGAGGTTCCCCGAGGGTGGTGAGGCCGGGGGAGTGATTTTTGAGGTTATCTTAGATATTTTTTTTTTAGGGTGGGAGAGCTGACCCCGGGGTGGTGGTGCCGGTGGGCTGATTTTTTGAAGTCGTCTGAGATAGGGTTTTTGTGGGGTGGGAGAGGTGCCCCGAGGGTGGTGAGGCCTGGGGAGTGATTTTTGAGGTTATCTGAGAAAAATTTTTTTTAGGGTGGGAGAGCTGACCCCGGGGTGGTGGTGCCGGGGGGGGGGGGGTGATTTTTGAGGTCGTCTGAGATTGGGGTTTTTTTGGGGTGGGAGAGGTGCCCCGAGGGTGGTGAGGCCTGGGGAGTGATTTTTGAGGTTATCTGAGAAATTTGTTTTTTTAGGGTGGAGAGCTGACCCCGGGGTGCTGGTGCTGGGGGGTTGATTTTTGAGGTCGTCTGAGATAGGGTTTTTTTTGGGGTGGGAGAGGTGCCCCGAGGGTGGTGAGGCCTGGGGAGTGATTTTGAGGTTATCTGAGAATTTTTTTTTTTTAGGGTGGGAGAGCTGACCCCGAGGTGGTGGTGTCGGGGGGGGGGTGATTTTTGAGGTCGTCTGAGATAGGGAATTTTTTTGGGGTGGGAGTGGTGCCCCGAGGGTGGTGAGGCCGGGGGAGTGATTTTTGAGGTTATCTGAGATATTTTTTTTTTTTAGGGTTGGAGAGCTGACCCCGGGGTGGTGGTGCCGGTGGGGTGATTTTGGAAGTCGTCTGAGATAGGGTTTTTTTTGGGGTGGGAGAGGTGCCCCGAGGGTGGTGAGGCCTGGGGAGTGAATTTTGAGGTTATCTGAGAAATTTTTTTTTTTAGGGTGGGAGAGCTGACCCCGGGGTGGTGGTGCCAGGGGGGGGGTGATTTTTGAAGTCGTCTGAGATAGGGGTTTTTTTGGGGTGGGAGAGGTGCCCCGAGGGTGGTGAGGCCGGGGGAGTGATTTTTGAGGTTATATGAGATATTTTTTTTTTAGGGTGGGAGAGCTGACCCCGGGGTGGTGGTGCCTGTGGGGTGATTTTTGAAGTCACTAGAGATAGGGTTTTTTTTGGGGTGGGAGAGCTGACCCCGGGGTGGTGGTGTCGGGGGGGGGGGATTTTTGAGGTCGTCTGAGATAGGGGTTTTTTTTGTGGTGGGAGAGGTTCCCCGAGGGTGGTGAGGCCGGGGGAGTGATTTTTGAGGTTATCTGAGAAATTATTTTTTTTAGGGTGGGAGAGCTGGACCCCGGGGTGGTGGTGCCGGGGGGTGATTTTTGAGGTCGTCTGAGATAGGGTTTTTTTGGTGTGGGAGAGGTTCCCCGAGGGTGGTGAGGCCTGGGGAGTGATTTTGAGGTTATCTGAGAATTTTTTTTTTTTAGGGTGGGAGAGCTGACCCCGGGGTGGTGGTGTCGGGGGGGGGGGATTTTTGAGGTCGTCTGAGATAGGGGTTTTTTTTGTGGTGGGAGAGGTTCCCCGAGGGTGGTGAGGCCGGGGGAGTGATTTTTGAGGTTATCTGAGAAATTATTTTTTTTAGGGTGGGAGAGCTGACCCCGGGGTGGTGGTGCCGGGGGGTGATTTTTGAGGTCGTCTGAGATAGGGTTTTTTTGGTGTGGGAGAGGTTCCCCGAGGGTGGTGAGGCCTGGGGAGTGATTTTTGAGGTTATCTGAGAATTTTTTTTTTTTAGGGTGGGAGAGCTGACCCCGGGGTGGTGGTGTCGGGGGGGGGGGGATTTTTGAGGTCGTCTGAGATAGGGGTTTTTTTTTGGGGTGGGAGAGGTGTCCCGAGGGTGGTGAGGCCTGGGGAGTGAATTTTGAGGTTATCTGAGAAATTTTTTTTTTAGGGTGGGAGAGCAGATCCCGGGGTGGTGGTGCCGGTGGGGTGATTTTTGAAGTCGTCTGAGATAGGGTTTTTTTTTGGGGTGGGAGAGGTGCCCCGAGGGTGGTGAGGCCTGGGGAGTGATTTTTGAGGTTATCTGAGAAATTTTTTTTTTTAGGGTGGGAGAGCTGACCCCGGGGTGGTGGTGCCGGGGGGGGGGGTTATTTTTGAGGTCGTCTGAGATAGGGGTTTTTTTGGGGGCGGGAGAGGTTCCCCGAGGGTGGAGAGGCCGGGGGAGTGATTTTTGAGGTTATCTGAGAAATTATTTTTTTTAGGGTGGGAGAGCTGACCCCGGGGTGGTGGTGCCGGGGGGTGATTTTTTGAGGTCGTCTGAGATAGGGTTTTTTTTGGTGTGGGAGAGGTGCACCGAGGGTGGTGAGGCCTGGGGAGTGATTTTTGAGGTTATCTGAGAATTTTTTTTTTTAGGGTGGGAAAGCTGGTGGTGGTGTCGGGGGGGGGGGGGGATTTTTGAGGTCGTCTGAGATAGGGGTTTTTTTTGTGGTGGGAGAGGTTCCCCGAGGGTGGTGAGGCCGGGGGAGTGATTTTTGAGGTTATCTGAGAAATTATTTTTTTTAGGGTGGGAGAGCTGACCCCGGGGTGGTGGTGCCGGGGGGTGATTTTTGAGGTCGTCTGAGATAGGGTTTTTTTTTGGTGTGGGAGAGGTTCCCCGAGGGTGGTGAGGCCTGGGGAGTGATTTTTGAGGTTATCTGAGAATTTTTTTTTTTTAGGGTGGGAGAGCTGACCCCGGGGTGGTGGTGTCGGGGGGGGGGGGGATTTTTGAGGTCGTCTGAGATAGGGGGTTTTTTTTGGGGTGGGAGAGGTGCCCCGAGGGTGGTGAGGCCTGGGGAGTGATTTTTGAGGTTATCTGAGAAATTTTTTTTTTTAGGGTGGGAGAGCTGACCCCGGGGTGGTGGTGCCGGGGGGGGTTATTTTTGAGGTCGTCTGAGATAGGGGTTTTTTTGGGGGCGGGAGAGGTTCCCCGAGGGTGGTGAGGCCGGGGGAGTGATTTTTGAGGTTATCTGAGAAATTTTTTTTGTTACGGTGGGAGAGCTGACCCCGGGGTGGTGGTGCTGGGGGGGTGATTTTGAGGTCGTCTGAGATAGGGTTTTTTTGGGGTGGGAGAGGTGCCCCGAGGGTGGTGAGGCCTGGGGAGTGATTATTGAGGTTATCTGAGAAATTTTTTTTTTTAGGGTGGGAGAGCTGACCCCGGGGTGGTGGTGCCGGGGAGGTGATTTTTGAATTCGTCTGAGATAGGGTTTTTTTTGGGGTGGGAGAGGTGCCCCGAGGGTGGTGAGGCCTGGGGAGTGATTTTTGAGGTTATCTGAGAAAATTTTTTTTTAGGGTGGGAGAGCTGACCCCGGGGTGGTGGTGCCGGGGGTGTGATTTTTGAGGTCGTCTGAGATAGGGTTTTTTTTGGTGTGGGAGAGGTTCCCCGAGGGTGGTGAGGCCTGGGGAGTGATTTTTGAGGTTATCTGAGAAATTTTTTTTTTTTAGGGTGGGGAGAGCTGACCCCGGGGTGGTGGTGTCGGGGGGGGGGGATTTTTGAGGTCGTCTGAGATAGGGGTTTTTTTTGGGGTGGGAGAGGTGCCCCGAGGGTGGTGAGGCCTGGGGAGTGAATTTTGAGGTTATCTGAGAAATTTTTTTTTTTAGGGTGGGAGAGCTGACCCCGGGGTGGTGGTGCCGGGGGGGGGTTATTTTTGAGGTCGTCTGAGATAGGGGTTTTTTTGGGGGCGGGAGAGGTTCCCCGAGGGTGGTGAGGCCGGGGGAGTGATTTTTGAGGTTATCTGAGAAATTTTTTTTGTTACGGTGGGAGAGCTGACCCCGGGGTGGTGCTGTCGGGGGGGGGGGGGGTGATTTTTGAGGTCATCTGAGATAGGGTTTTTTTTGGGGTGGGAGAGGTGCCCCGAGGGTGGTGAGGCCTGGGGAGTGATTTTTTGAGGTTATCTGAGATATTTTTTTTTTTTAGGGACGGAGAGCTGACCCCGGGGTGGTGGTGCCGGGGGGGGGGGTGATTTTGAGGTCGTCTGAGATAGGGGTTTTTTTTGGGGTGGGAGAGGTGCCCCGAGGGTGGTGAGGCCTGGGGAGTGATTTTTGAGGTTATCTGAGAAATTTTTTTTTTAGGGTGGGAGAGCTGACCCCGGGGTGGTGGTGCGGGGGGGGGTGATTTTTGAAGTCGCTAGAGATAGGGGTTTATTTGGGGTGGGAGAGGTGCCCCGAGGGTGGTGAGGCCTGGGGAGTGATTTTTGAGGTTATCTGAGAAAATTTTTTTTTTAGGGTGGGAGAGCTGACCCCGGGGTGGTGGTGCCGGGGGGGTGATTTTTGAGGTCGTCTGAGATTGGGGTTTTTTTGGGGTGGAAGAGGTGCCCCGAAGGTGGTGAGGCCGGGGGAGTGATTTTTGAGGTTATCTGAGATATTTTTTTTTTTAGGTTGGGAGAGCTGAGACCGGGGTGGTGGTGCCGGGGGGGGGGGGTGATTTTTGAGGTCGTCTGAGATTGGGGTTTTTTTTGGGGTGGGAGAGGTGCGCCGAGGGTGGTGAGGCCTGGGGAGTGATTTTTGAGGTTATCTGAGAATTTTTTTTTTTTAGGGTGGGAGAGCTGACCCCGGGGTGGTGGTGCCGGGGGGGGGGGGGTGATTTTTGAGGTCGTCTGAGATAGGGTTTTTTTGGGGGAGGGAGAGGTTCCCCGAGGGTGGTGAGGCCTGGGGAGTGATTTTTGAGGTTATCTGAGAAATTTTTTTTTTTAGGGTGGGAGAGCTGACCCCGGGGTGGTGGTGCAGTGGGGGTGATTTTTGAGGTCGTCTGAGATAGGGGTTTTTTTTGGGGTGGGAGAGGTTCCCCGAGGGTGGTGAGGCCGGGGGAGTGATTTTTGAGGTTATCTTAGATATTTTTTTTTTAGGGTGGGAGAGCTGACCCCGGGGGTGGTGGTGCCGGTGGGCTGATTTTTGAAGTCGTCTGAGATAGGGTTTTTTGTGGGGTGGGAGAGGTGCCCCGAGGGTGGTGAGGCCTGGGGAGTGATTTTTGAGGTTATCTGAGAAAAATTTTTTTTAGGGTGGGAGAGCTGACCCCGGGGTGGTGGTGCCGGGGGGGGGGGGGTGATTTTTGAGGTCGTCTGAGATTGGGGTTTTTTTGGGGTGGGAGAGGTGCCCCGAGGGTGGTGAGGCCTGGGGAGTGATTTTTGAGGTTATCTGAGAAATTTGTTTTTTTAGGGTGGGAGAGCTGACCCCGGGGTGCTGGTGCTGGGGGGTTGATTTTTGAGGTCGTCTGAGATAGGGTTTTTTTGGGGTGGGAGAGGTGCCCCTAAGTGGTGAGGCCTGGGGAGTGATTTTTGAGGTTATCTGAGATATTTTTTTTTTTTAGGGACGGAGAGCTGACCCCGGGGTGGTGGTGCCGGGGGGGGGGGTGATTTTTGAAGTCGCTAGAGATAGGGGTTTATTTTGGGGTGGGAGAGGTGCCCCGAGGGTGGTGAGGCCTGGGGAGTGATTTTTGAGGTTATCTGAGAAAATTTTTTTTTAGGGTGGGAGAGCTGACCCCGGGGTGGTGGTGCCGGGGGGTGATTTTTGAGGTCGTCGGAGATAGGGTTTTTTTTGGTGTGGGAGAGGTTCCCCGAGGGTGGTGAGGCCTGGGGAGTGATTTTTGAGGTTATCTGAGAATTTTTTTTTTTTTAGGGTGGGAGAGCTGACCCCGGGGGTGGTGGTGTCGGGGGGGGGGATTTTTGAGGTCGTCTGAGATAGGGTTTTTTTTGGGGTGGGAGAGGTGCCCCGAGGGTGGTGAGTTCTGGGGAGTGAATTTGAGGTTATCTGAGAAATTTTTTTTTTTTTAGGTTGGGAGAGCTGAGACCGGGGTGGTGGTGCCGGGGGGGGGGGTGATTTTTGA